>NW_006294876.1:7040894-7071825 GCF_000327345.1 Myotis davidii | reverse complement strand
CTACTAGAATAATAAATGTAATGTCTTTTTTTATAGCTAGAATTCCATATGGTAAAGATAAGGTTGTTAATTTGATTTATCTTTCAATTACTCAATATGTTTAGCCGGTACAAGTATTATTAAAACTCAGGTTAATGAAACATGGTTTTAGGCTTTAAAGAAAGTCAACAGTTTGGGCTAAGCTTGATTCTATAAATCATAATTATAATATTGGTCCAATAAAACCATCAACTTTATTTAGCTGAGAAGCAGAGATTATAGAACTTTCCCAAATTTTCTATTCCAGACTAACAAACACCTATAGCTTGTGTAAAGAGCAGGAGACTTGTGGAAAGAAGGTCAAAGTTTAGTTTTTCATATTTCAAGAGCCCAGAACTCACAAAATTCCCCCATCATCACCTTCACCTTAATTGCTAACATCCAGAGTCATTATTCACGGTTGAGATTTGGAGAGAAGTCCTGGGGGTTTCGTCATGAGGTCATTTTAAATGTCATCTTGGGAGAATTAAAAGTCTGTCTTATCAGCATCCCGGAGCGTGAGATAGTCAGGAAACCAACAGGAAAGATAAAGAAAAGCCAAGAAGTGAAGACATACAGCTTCTTCTGAAAGAGAAGAGGATGTGAATGATGTGAAATACTATGAACCACCTTCCCACAGACTGTCAACCGACCAAGTCATCTAGTTGGTATTCAAGATTGTCATTCATTTTCCTGCTTTTTTGTCCCCTCATTTTTTTCTGGCACATTCTTTTCACAGCTCAGAGTAGGTATTTCCCAGTCTTGGTAAAGCATACATGACAAAATAGTAAGATATTTAAATCATGGCAATTTGATATATGTATACCTTGGGAAAGGATTCCCACCATCTAGTTAATTAACACATCTATTACCTCACATATTTATCTTTATTTCAATGAGAATATTTAAGTTCTACGCTCAGAAAATTTCAACTATATAATACAGGAGGCCCAGAGCATGAAATTCGTGAACAGGTAGGGTCCCTAGGCCTGGCCGGCGATCAGGGCGGATCTGTGGGGTGATCAGTGGGGTGATCTGGGGGTCCCTGCTGGCACCCGCTTTGGCTGGCCTACTGCCGCCCACTCCCTGGCCTCACCCCCCACCGCCACAGCTGGTTGCCCTGCAGAGGGAGGCAACCTGCGGGGGATCAGGGAGCAGCACCAGCCTACTCGCCAGCTGCCCCCCACCCCCAATCGCCCCACCACTGCTGCAGGTTGCCTCCCTCTGCCGGGTGACTGGCGGGATGATTGCGGGGGTGGGGGGTGGCCACTGACACCCACCTTGGCTGGTCTGGGGCCTATGGGTGGGGGGAAGCTCCTGCATTGAGCGTCTGCCCCCTGGTGGTCAGTGCATGCCATAGCAACTGTTTGTTCTGCCAGTTGTTCCGCCATTAGGTCAATTTGCAAACCCCAGCCCCTGGCAACCACTTTTCTACTCTCTGTTTCTATAAGATGGGCTGCATTTACATTTCCACCTAGAGAATTTCTTTTTTGACATGTCAACTTCAAACAAAGGGCCAGCCTAAATAATAAGACAAAACACACAAAGGCCCCAAAGTGGCTTATTTATTTCTCCCCAGAAAAGAACACCTTTACCAGTCATTGCCACCTTCACCTGAGTGCTACTGTCATTTGCTCACTTCGTACCACACCTCTCTATGCTTGGTGACCACGGCTTCTATGTGAATAGTGGGTAGGCTGCTTTGGGATCTTGATACTTTACTCTCTTTAGTTTAGTGTTGTCGTCCCCACTCCTTCCCAGAACCTCTTCACTTAAACATTGTGACCATTAACTGCGCTACCCCTCAAACATTGACTCAAGTCACCCCAAGACGATTCACCTCCTTTCATTCAGGGCCACTCCCTCCTATACTCCCTCCAAAGTGACTTTTATACTCTCTCACTACCGTGCATGCCCTCACCTCCTGACTTTTCCAGATCGGGTCTTCAGCACTCCTAGGAATGCTTGGTAAGGGTCTAACACTAGCCCAATAAATATTATTTACTTATTATTTTTTAAAATATATTTTTTATTGATTTCAGAGAGAAAGAAAGAGGGAGAGAGAGATAGAAACATCAATGATGAGAGCGAATCATTGATCAGCTGTCTCCTGCACACCCCCTACTAGGGATGGAGCCTGCACCCTGGGCATGTGCCTTTGACCCTTGCACCCTTCAGTCTGGAGGCTGACACTCTATCCACTGAGCCAAAGGGCTAGCCCTATGAATGTTACATCTGGAGAAATCAGTGAACCCACACTCATGAAGAGCAAGGCGTAGGGATAAAGATGCCAAATGCAGATAGGCTGGATGTTTCCCCGATAACGGGCCATCAGCTAGTTCACCACACAGACATTGATGGAAGATGAACCATACAGAAGACCTCAAATGCCCTGGGTTGATTTTGTACAACAGCTTTGTTGTAAATAATAAATGCAACCATTTGAAAGAAAAAGAATTATTGAAAAATCTTCAGAAGGAAGAACATGATTCGAAAAATCACACTTCTATTATAGCAGCATTTGTTTGTGTGGAATCCTGCTTTAGAACCTGTGACAGTTAATGAGTTGGATAATGAGTCTTGTATTCTAATATAAAAATTGATGGTAACATTTTAACAAAAAACAATAACTGCTTAGTATTTAAAATAACTATGTTCAAATGTTTTGCCAGCACCGTTTTCATAAAACAGCCCATAAAGCTTTCTAAGTTATCCTTTCCTAGAAACTATGGTCTTTGAAGTATTTATTAAGAAGATAACTCACCATGTTACAATCTCCACTTTTTATAATGCTCACAAATACAAAACGCTTCATTTGCAATGAAAAATATTTGTTTGACTCTTAAGTAAACTCATTTCTACTCTTTTCTCTAATATAATAAGAAGAAAAGTTTTGCTATGATAACACTGACCTCAGAAGGTTCTGGTTATAAAGTTTCAATGGAATTACCATGCTCTGGAGCTTTTAATTTCCTAGGTAAAGCAGTTTTAAGTGTTACAAATGACTTTTGCCTTCTAAAATCCTCCCTTGACCAAACACCAACATACACCCACACATTGCTGGATTCATTATCTAGCAAAACCACATTTCCTAGAGTTTTGACCTCATTAATAGGTGTTGTCTCACATCTCATAAAGAAACTTATTCTAATTTGTCATTTTTATATGTAATTAAGCAAGGAGAAAGTGCTACAAAATGTATCGCTTTGTCTCCAAGTTTTTGTTACCTCCAATTGGTTTAAAATCCTGGTTTAACAAGATGAAGTGTGGAGACCTGAGGGAGATAACAAAGGCATCGGTACTAATTCTCTTAACCTTAAATTAAGATGACTTCTTACTTCAGTTGAAACTCCATTCTAATAAGAAAGAGAGCAATATTTTTCTCTTGTAAACTATTTATCTATGTTTTCACAGAGAGTATTGTGATGATCTTTTTCATCTGAAGCTCTTAGCATCTGGAGATTATAGTGCAAGACTAGTAAATAGAGCAGGAGAGCCGAACTTGAATTGTTATCAGCTATGATGTACTTTTCAGGCTACGCAAGTAAAGTTTTGATACCTAGAATTTAATGGAAATATGAAGAGTGCCACCTAACAAGCAACCCACTAGTGCCCCTAGAAGCTTTTAACACTTATTCTGTTTGTGTAGAACCGAAATATCACTTGGGGAATCAAAAGCTGAAAGTCCCTTGAAGACCCAGATTAGAAAAACTGATACTTGAGATTAGAAGGCTCAGAGAGGGCAGAGTGATTATGAAGACCAACTACTCTACTTTGGAAGACTAATCTTTGAATAGTAATTTCCGAAGCTAAAATACCCACAATGCTGCCTAATATTCAGCTAAAATCCACTCTGCCTCCTTGAGCACAGAGCTACATGACATTTCCCATCCCACCCCCCATCCTGCCTGCAGTTAGGTGTTGTCATGCCCTTGGGTCCTCTCAGTGGGACGTTGGCAGAAATGACGTGGGCTTACCAACTTCAAGGAAATGTCCAAGAGCTTGCCCCTGGGGGGGGACATTTTGCTTTGTTCTGCTTTACTCTTTCTCAGTACTCTAGCATCCCTTGCCCTCATTCTAAACTAGCTATGTAAGGGGCTTGACAACAGAAAATAAAGGCAGGAAGAATTTGGAATTTGATTGTCTGAGGGGAGAGTAAGGACTTCAGAACAGACCTGAATAATGGGGGGAAACACCAAGCTGGACTAGGAACTATTTATCTGTTTACCAAGTGCTGGAGACAGGAGGAATGAGGTGACAGTCATTGTGGACCTGGGCCAGGGATTGAATAAGAAAAGACAACATAGAGGGGAACACTTTTAATAAAGGTGTTAGCTGGAGTAGGTGCCGGTCCCTGAGCACAGAGATGACACTAGCAGAGGGCTCTTCTTTAGAACAGCCAGTCTTGCTTCCAACTTCAGCTCTCCAGATTCCCCTGGCAGACTTAGGTAGCATTGATGTTCCTTGTCTTCCATATCTATGTCGCTATTTCAATCTCCTGTGCTATTAGCATGCACATTTTATAAGCTGAACTGGTAAATTGAAAAGAGAAAGAGTACTCCAAAAGGTGATGAGATAGTCATTGTGTTAGGGGACATGGGAATTTTCAAGATGGGCACTGGAAAACTTCTCTGAATGTCAGGCTTTACCACCTTCTGTCCTCTAGGAGTTCTCAGCTAACTCAAGTGAAAAAAAATTTTGGAAATTTTGTATGTGGGAGAACATACCCTCCTGCTATAATGAAAAGGGTATGTCTCCTCCTACAGGAAGCCATAGTATATCCAAGCCTCCATAGATACATACAGATTGGTGCTAATTAAGTTCTGTTATTCCCTTAGCATCTCAAATATATGTATGATTAAAAAAAACCCTTAGAACTCTATGTCTTTTGGAATACTATGATTTCTGAGACAAGTTAAAAGTTTTAAATTGTCTTCTCTCAACTTGATCCTGAAAAGAACATGTTGGTGAAGAGTAAATAAAAATAGAAAGCCTTGGAGTTTTAAAAAAAAGTTAAAGTTAATGACCTCCAAACTCAAATCTGCTCTAAAAATAAGAGTTTTTGCTCAGGCAGAGAAAAGCATGACAGCTTTTCTGAGGAAGATAAAGTGGTTTCTTTTTTTATTCAAAATGTGCTTCTCATTGAAATCCTTAAGATTTAATTTCCTTGTGGGGAAAGGGGGAAGTGCGTTAATAAGCGAGCTTCATCATTTACTGAGTTTGCAAATTTAGCAGGAATTGTCCAAAGACCTAACATTATGGGAAGACAGATGGTGTGTTAGCCTGTGGCTGCGCTGTTTTGTTTTGTTCTGGTTTTCTGTCCCAAGCGAATAGTTTAGATTTTCCTACCATTTCTTTTTCTCACTCCTCTATAAATTATGACCAGGAGCTATAAATGGCCAAATATAAATTGCATCCTTGCTGAATACAGGTTTCAAAAGGGAAATATATCCCCACCTTAAACTGTAAGGGAACGCCTCTGGAATGAGAATGCATTCTTAGCAAATCTTGAACATTTATTTTGACATGTAATTGTGAGAAATTACATTGAAACCTATAAATTGTTACCTGAAATAACTAAATAGCTGAGAATGTTTGGATATTTTATTTGGCTTTTGATGTTATTTTATCTCCTTTTTTTTTATGGGAGTTTTTCAGATTCTCAGGCTAATAGACTAGAGTCCCCCTAAACAGTGGATTCTGCTGTGATGACAACAGGTCCCTGGAAAGTAGGGACAGGCCTCAGCTGTCACTGAGAGTACAGGGAATCCTGAGAGGCATCATAGAGCCTGCCTCCATCTCCCAAAAATGGTCTATCAACTCTGGCAGGGAAGAGAGATGGCACAACCAGAAAACACAGAAAATCCTGAAAAATATTATCTAGGACAGTGGCCGGCAGACTCATTAGTCAACAGAGCCAAATATCAACAGAACAACGATTGAAATTTCTTTTGAGAGCCAAATTTTTTAAACTTAAACTATATAGGTAGGTACATTGTTATTAACTTAATTAGGGCACTCCTAAGGCTTAGGAAGAGCCACACTCAAGGGGTCAAAGAGTCGCATGTGGCTCACGAGCCGCAGTTTGCTGACCACTGATCTAGGCTATCTAGGACAACACTGTACAGTAGGAATCCTATATAATAAAGATGTTATATGCAAATGGTCGTTATGCCATGAAGCGTAATGACTGACTGCATCACCACTGGATCAGCAGGAGGGTGGGGCAGCAAGCTACAAGTGGGTGCTGGAGAGCTATCTGAGAGGGCAGGGCAGCAAGCTATGAAGGGGGGCGGGGGGAGCTACAGGAGGGCGGGGCAGTGGGCAGAGAGCTACAGGAGGGCAGCAGCGAGCTACTGACACACAGATTTGTGCACAGGGCTACTAGTATTATATAAGCCACATAGACAAATTAAGTTTTTCTAAAGCAATACAATAAAACAGTAGATTAACTTAATACTATGATTTGTTTACTCTTATGTGTCCAGAATATTATCATTTTAACATGTAATACATTTTTAAAAATTACAATATATTTTACATTTCTTCTAATAAAGTCTTCACAATCCAATGTGTATTTTACACTTATAGTTTATATCAATGTAGACCAGTCACACTTGCACTGCTCAACTGACACATGTGAACAGTGGAGGTTGTAGTAGAGAAAACTGATGTAGACTTTCAGAAAGATGTAGACTTTCACCAGTGGAATTGGCAGTAATTTCATTTCTGCAATGGGCTGTCAGGTGGGGACCTGAAGATATTCATTCCAGGGAAATTCCATGTGGGCTTTGAGAATCTCATGTCTATTCTGAGTCCTCCTATCTAATTGTGCCGTGTCTGCTGTAAGTTTCCATGAGCTCCCATACATGGTCCAGCTGAATTACTGATCACAATTTTCTGAGAAATGGCCCCATAGCTCATATTGGCTAAAATAAACCTTCTAACCCATCAGCCTGGCCCTGAAGTTCACTCCAGGGGAGGCATGGTTGGGCCTGGAATAATCAGAAAAAAAAGCGTTTTTGGGAGGAGAGTCTTTATCTTTATTGTTGATTTGGACTAACAAAAAGAATGGGCAGTGCATTTTTGGGGAATGGTTTTGGGGTTGAGAGTGCCTGAGAAAAGACCAAGCAGCAATTCCCAAACTGGGTATGGAGGCTGGATACAGAATCATTGGAGGCTGTTGGTAAGAAGATAGGGTATCTAGAAAATATAGCCACATAAGATTATTGTCTAATGGAGTTAATCAAATTTTATGTTTAATTTATGTCTACTGGACACAAAATAAAGTTTAATATTTTTAAATCCTTATTATTTCAGAATTGTTTATATTGAGACAAAAGTTGCTAAGGTATTACAGAGTTTCCATATACCCCTCCTCTCACAGTTTCACTATTATTAACATCTTACATTGATTATTTGTTAAAAGTGCACGAACCAGATTGATAAACTAGTAACAACTAAAGCCCATACTTCGTTCAGATTTGACCTCATGTCCCCTTCTGTCCCATGATACATCCAGGATGTCACATCACATTTGGTTGCCATATCTCTTTGCTGGTAGGGATTGGATGAAAACTACAACTAAGCATCAGACTCCCTTTCCATGCCAATTTCCTGGAAAGGCTTTCTTCCTTAGGGGGATTCCCCTGGAGTTAACTTCAAGGATTACAGTAGGACTTTCCCAAGGACGCATGTCTGGTTCTTTACCTGGAGTGAACTGCAGGGCCAGGCTGATGGGTTAGAAGGTTTATTTTAGCCAATATGAGCTATGGGGCCTTTTCTCAGAAAATTGTGATCAGTAATTCAGCTGGACCATGTATGGGAGCTCATGGAAACTTACAGCAGACACGGCACAATTAGATAGGAGGACTCAGAATAGACATGAGATTCTCAAAGCCCACATGGAATTTCCCTGGAATGAATATCTTCAGGTCCCCACCTGACAGCCCATTGCAGAAATGAAATTACTGCCAATTCCACTGGTGAGTGGGATTAAAGGTAATATAATACCAGATTGTTAAACACCAAAAGGTCGACTTTGTGTCATGCTTTCTGTCAGAGAATGTGCTTATGGAATGCCATGTAGACCAAATTTCACACCCAATTTATTCCCAATTTTAAGGCAAAGCCCACGGTGCATTTATAATATAATTTGTTTTTCCCAAGCAAGGCAGGAAAAACAAGGCCTGTAGCTCTCAAATGCTAAATTGGATCAATATTAGCTATACATTCACGGATTATTCTAGATATTAGTTCTCATGTTACTGTTAACTATAATTTTCTTTTTTAACCACAGCTTTGCTTTAAACTAATTAAAAAATGAAGTCAATGGAATCTCTCTAAGAACAACTTGCTCCTAAGATTTAAAAAGTACTAGAAATGTTTGCAGCCTCGGGAGACAGCTATGACAAGAAGCAGTAACAAGTCTGCCGATTGCACACTACGATTATTTGATTGTTGAGTAATGAAACTTGGAATTTTGATGGCAACTTTCAGCCAATAAGTTCATTTTGATGACGTAAAACTGCTGTGCTAACTGGAATTCAATTCAGCTACAAAGAACTAATGTGGGTGTTTTTTTCTTTCTTTCTTTTTAATCTGAGGACATGGGGAGGTATATTCTTACTAACTGCCTTGTGTGGGATGGAAAGAAACAGCTAAAGAAAGGTTATCACAGTGAAAAAGTAGATAGCTTTTTTGCTTAATAACGAAGTCTCAATCCATGTCCTAACCATAAAAGAGATTATCATGCCCAGCATCTGAGCCAGTACACACCCAGCCTCCCCCAGAGAGTCAGGCACTCACACATCTGCACACCCAGATCCAACTCCCAGTCAGCAGGGTAGTGGGCAGCGGCAGAGGTAGGAATGAAACTTGCCTGCAAGGTCTGCTAATCAACCAATACTCACTTTAAAGACTGTAAGCTTAATCGAAAACCAAATATCTTTTAGGTTGCAATATTTCTATAAAGTAACTAGAGGCCCAGCTCATGATTAAATCGTGCGCGTGTAGGGTGCCCTAGGCCTAGCCTGCAATCTAGGGCCATGTCTGCTGCCCCGCGAGGCCTTGTATGTTCCGCAGATGCTGCCGGCGCCCCATGATGCTCTGCTGACGCTGCCTGCCGGCGCCCTGGGGCGGGGGAGGGCCCGAGAGGTGCATGGAGCACCTGATGACCGGTCGTTGGGTCATTACGAATTATAGCCATTGGCCTTTTATAATATAGACTCCCCTGTTCAAAAGTTTATTCCAAACTTTGTAAGATGGTGGGTAATTATTATGAGGTTAGTCTTCCCATTCTAACCAGCTGCTTTAAGTGCACTCCTGTACACTTCTGTTTGCACGTAGGGCCAGCATACTGTGTACACAGGTTTAGGAATTTAAACAGAAACAGATATGCCTAGAAATGAAGTAAGTTGCTCATAGTCTTACCATAGTAAAACAATTATGACAATGATGTAGCATTAGGAAACATTTCCCTTCTAGGTTCTCTTGCTGGTCTAATAATTACATGGACATAAGGCAGTTTAACAGGAGAAAAACAAATTTTGTACATACAAGCAAAATTTGAGCCCCATTCAAACGTTCTCCAGCAATCAGGTAATTGAGGTTTATATACCATCCTGAACTAAGGAGAAGAGGATAGGGGTTTGGGATCACAAAGGCAGAAAGTCAGTTCATAGGAAGTGGAGAGGGCGGATATTTGGAAAACAAATGTTTGCCACAAAGTGCAGACAAGTCTTTCAGACATAAAAAGTTATTTTGGGTAATAGCTCTCTTCCTGGCTCTGGCCCCCTATCTAAATTCTTTTAGGCAGTTAAGGGAGAGATAAGCAGCACTTCCTGAGTCTGCTAGGCTCGGATTGTCTTCAGCTCAAAATAACCCATATGCTAAAGTGAAACTTTCTGGGGTGGCGTCTTTTGTTCCCCTCAAAGCCAGCATCATGGAGGCCAAACCCCTTTTCTGTTTTGAGCCCACACTTCTTTCCAGGCCAGATGGCACCCCTCTCCCTTCACTCTTACCTGAGGCAAATCAGACCCCGATCATATCCAGACCCAGGGGCTGTGAAGACACACAATACTCTCTTGTGAACTCACCCCACCTTGGGTATGATTTAAAATAATGAGGGCGGCTGCTTCATCCCCACAATACTCACCTGTGTGGAGAGGTAGCCTCCATGTTTACTGATGGGAAGACCTGCATAAGATGTTCCAGACTTGACCCCGATCTCAGAAGGAATGAGCTCACTGTGGTCGTGAAACCCTGAGCTCAAAAAGCATCATTTCCACACCAAGCCAGCTAATCTCTTTATTCCCTGAACCATATGCTCATTTGTTTTCAGCTGAAATAACCTGGGAGTGGTTGTCAAGAACTAAGACTTGCTAAATTGTGTGTTTTTGCTTTTCTCTTAGCTCAAATTAGAAACATATGTTCATCACCTTCGCATATGATGGTTCAGCATGGAGTGTTTTCCTCATTTCAGTCAGAGCAGATCAGACAGATATCATTTCAAAACTGATCTGCAAAAAAAATAAGACATGCACAACTTCTTTTATTAATTGGGTTTCTTTGCAAATTAGCAAATGAACTCAATTAACTGGGATGTGTCTGCCACCTTAGTGCCCTCCTCCGTGCTGCCTTCAGGTTGGAGATGCTGATGCCTCATGAAGCTGCGGGAGCCACATGAAAGGCCTTCAAGTCCCAGGGGTCATGTTTGAAGTAGGGACTGGTGATGGGATGCTGGACTTTTCATCTCTAAAGTTCTGTCTTTCATGGGGCTGTGGCTGTGTGAGGATAATTACCATCTGAAGACAGCTCCCAGCATGGTCCCTGGCTCAGCCCAGCTGTACCTGGTGCTTTCCTGCAGGGGTGGCAGACCAGGAGCAGTGAAGGTTATTGGAAATCTCAGATGTCATTTAGGGCCATTAAGGAAGGCAGGTGGCCACATCCTGGTCCAAAATTGATGCTGTAGGCTGAGAAAGGTCTATAAAGAAAGCTGGGACTCAGATGACAAAATAAACAGTAGCTATCACTGCATTATAATCCCGCAGCTGAGAATAAAGGAAAAGCAATTTTATTATCTATTATGGATCAAGCTCACTTCTCCTTCCTCCCTGTTTCTCTCT
Source organism: Myotis davidii (assembly GCF_000327345.1). Lineage (NCBI taxonomy): Eukaryota > Metazoa > Chordata > Mammalia > Chiroptera > Vespertilionidae > Myotis > Myotis davidii. The sequence continues at coordinate 7,060,681 of NW_006294876.1, read as the reverse complement.
CTCTCTTTATCTATCTATCTATCTATCTATCTATCTAAATATAGGTATTTGCATATACATATGTTCACATGTTTTATATATAAACTAAAGGCCTGGTGCATAAAATTTGTGCACTGGGGGAGGGTGTCCCTCAGCTCAGCCTGCACCCTCTCCAATCTGGATCCCTCTCACAATCCAGGACTGCTGGCTCCCAATTGCTTGCCTGCCTGCCTGCCTGATTGCCTCTAACTGCTTCTGCCTGCTGGCCTGGTTGCCCCCAACTGCCCTCCCCTGCCGGCTCAGTCACCCCCAACTGCCTTCCCCTGTTGGCCTGGTCGCCCCCAACTGCCCTACCCTGCTGTCCATCTTGTGGCTGTGGGCGCCACCATCTTTGAGAGCATGGACGTCAATTAGCATATTCCCTCCTTATTGGCTGTGGGCGCCACCATCTTTGCAACAGCATGAGGGTCAATTAGCATATTCCCTCTTTATTAGATAGGATAAATATAGAAAATATATTTGTGATTACTTATTTATTTCTTACTGAAACCTATGAGATAAGCATTTAAATAAGTTTTACCCAGAAACTGGGGCTTAGATTGTTGTTATAGTTTATGCAAGATTCCAGAGATACTAAATGCAGAAAGAGAATTAAATAAAACTATCTATCATCTATCTATCTATCTATCTATCTATCTATTATCTATCTATCTATCTATCTATCTATGTAACATCTATCTATCCATCCATCTATCATATACTTATCTACCTATCCTTATCTATTATTTAACTGTCATTATGTTTCTTGTTTTCCCAGTCTAGACTGCACCTGGCACAGTTTGGCACTCCATGAATTGGTCACCAAACCACACTTCAACAACCCCAGTGCTCATATTCTTTTCCACACATCCATGAACCTCACAAGCAGGGTTTGCACTCAGCATTTCTGCCCCAGGTTTCTCAATCTAATGAGTTTCCATTGGAGGATTGGAGGTTATGAGGCTGCATGCTTCTTCCCTCTAAAGATGCAGGGATCTGTATAAATAAATTCCTGTTTATGACCACTGCTGATCCTGACCTTGAAGGGGCAGATCTAGTGAGAAAGATGGGCAACAGAAGACGAATGTAATAGAGAAGTGCATGATAAATGGGTGACTGAAGAATGTGTGATATAGAAGTCAAGAACTGGCATGAAAGAATTCTTTTATATGACTAGAGTTTTACATGACCTTGGAGAGGTAGGAACTAGCGAGGAAGATGGAGTAGAGAAGAAATGATTAATAGTTCCTGCTTTCCAAAAATATATTGTCATTCACTCATTTATTCTCTCCACATACTGAATGATTGCATACCATGTGGCAGCCATCCTACTGGGTGCCAGTGGCAGGAGAGTGAAAACCATCCTCATTCCCTTGTAGAAGCTTCCATTCCAGTGACCCCAATGTCTGGCCATTTCAGCACAGCCAGCTCTCCTGTGTACCACACTTGGGTGACATCAGTGAAAGTCAGACATTTTTTGAATTTTTCAGGACTTTGCCCCAGCTGACTCTCAACCTGAGACTCTTGACTCTGTTATTAATATCAGTAATTAGAAGTGTAGCAGCTTTCCACAGGCCAGCATCTTCACATGTGTTATCTCACAACAAACCTATTATTGCTAGTGTCTCCATTGTATAGTTGAAAAAAATGGAGGCTCAGGATATCTAGTATTTTCTAAAGCACCGTGGTTAAATGTGTAAACTGTGGGTTTACCCACCTGGGTTCAAGTCACCAAGTTTTTGGTCATTTATTATGCCACCCATAAGAAACTATTATACTAATTATTATACTAATATAGTAATTCTCTCTCTCTCTCTCTCTCTCTCTCTCTCTCTCTCTCTCTCTCTCTCTCTTTGATATATCAAGTGAGGCCCACAGAAGTCTTGATCTCAACCATCTCATTCAAATCATTAGCTAGAATCTTTGATTCTTAGTGATCCCCTCCCCTCCATTGCCTAGTTTTTCATCCAGCTTGGATTGTTCCCCTTGACCCTTCATACTGTTTTCTGTACCTTATTGAGCTTGGTTTTCTATGCACCTCTGCTTTGGATTCCCCCACAAACACACACAAAATTCAGGTAAAACGCACACCTTTGCCAGACTCTCTCCTTGCAGAACCTCCTCACCAGAGCAGGAGACTCCGCTATTTGGAGCTGAGATATAAGACCTACACATAGTACACAATTGTTGAGTAGTTCAAGCAGTTTATGAGTAAAAGCTAAAATGAATTAACATAGAGTAGAGGCAGCATATACACCATTTCCTGCACAGATCAGATAGAGCATTCTGGAGGAGGGGAACATTAATCTGTGCAGTGAAGAGCAGGAATCTAATGAATTCAGAAAACACCCCACAGCCCAAGCGCATTACCATGAAGGAACAAGTCATCTGAGACAGATGAAATTAGGTAGCACTCTCTGAGCAGAGGGCTTTCACAAAATATGGGCTCAAATGGGGAAAACATTTAATTTCCTGTCCTGTTGAAGTTTATGAAATATCTACCTCTGGCTTTCTTCCTTTGATCTCATATTTGAATCCACTACATAAAAACATGAGGGGTAATTTAAATAAAAATTCCCACCTTTTATTTATATAGAAATCAATGTTTTTAAAGTTTAACTATTTCAGGAAAGCATTTTCCTGTGATTTGTCAACATGTGAAACACACAAAGTATTAAAGACAATTAGTCCCCAAATTCCCACTCATGATAAAAAAGGCAGGCACAAAGAATCCTGATGTGACAGCTAGTCCCTAACTTTCTGGTTTAGTTTTAAGTTACAGAGCAGTTGAGGAGGTGAGTGGGTTTAGAGAGCCCCTAATAGTCCCTCCAAGTGTGGCAGGTAGAACAATGGACACCCTGACCTGGTTCATTATAGGAGGTGTTACAGGAAATCCTTCAGGCAAAAGCAAAGTATCAATCAGGTGGAGGGGTCTAGCGAAGGAATGAAGAACACTATGAATGATAACCACATGCATGAATATATGAAACCATTTAAAATATTACTTATATATCTTTATAATGGGTTGTTTAAACAGAAGAAAAAATTGAGCATAGTGTAGGTAAAGTTAATTTGCATATTAAAGAGATAGAAACTGGGAGGAGAAAAGTAAAAGTGTACTATTGTTAGAGTTTTATAGTATACTAGAGGCTTGGTGCACAGATTCGTGCACCGGTGGAGTCCCTCGGGGATCGGGCTGAAACCGGCTCTCACTGACAGCCCCTATGGGGTTCCAGATTGCAAGAGGGTGCATGCCAGTCCAAGGACCTCACTGGTGCACAATCAGGTCCAGGGAGAGACCTTGGGAGGGCTCCAGGGTGCGTCCAGCACATCTTGCCCAGTCCCGATTTGCCGGACCCCAGCAGCAAGCTAACATACCAGTGGGAGCATATGTCCCCTGGTGGTCAGTGTGTGTCATAGCGACTGGTCGAATGGTCCAATGAATGGTCAGACACTTAGCATATTAGGCTTTTATTATATAGGGTAAAGGGGCAAAATATCACCTGAAAGGTGGCTGTTAGATTTATTATATATCCATTAAATAAGAAAATAAAGAAAGCAGGAGAAAAAAAATAGATGGGGAAACATAGAAAACAAATAGCAAGATGACAGCTATAAACTTAACTTTATCAGTAATCACATTAAATGTAAATAGTCTAAACATCCAAATTAAAAAGGATTGAATGAAAGAGTAAGATCCAACTATGTGCTGACCACAATGAATTTAAATAAAATAACCCAATTGAGTAATTCCAATTATGTTTTTAGTGTTTCTCTAACAATATAAATATATATTCCTTTTTAAAAGAAGTATTTCAATCAATACTCAATCTTTCCTTTTTATGACAAACGTTAGTATTGTTGCTTTTGCTTTAGAATCACCATAAGGTGAAAAGATAATTAGCTCACACTCTGTGGGGAGAGGGTGGGATCAGAACAGTTGATAAAGCAGGAAACCTATTCCTCTAAGTCAGGAGTCTGAAAACTTTTTCTGTAAAGGGTAAGAGAGTAAATATTATCAGGTTTGTGGACCACGTAGATTTCTGTTGCATATGTACTTTTTCTCTTTTATCAACCTTTAATAATATAAAAATCTTCTTAGCTCATAAACTGCACAATAATCCTTGGGCAGGATCTGGACTATGGGCCCAAGTTTACCAATATCTGCTTTAAATGACTGGAGGATGTAAGATCTGGATCTCATGTGGGTATCTAAGACCCTCTCACCCATAAGTAGATGCATTCCACTCTAAGGCTATGCACTCCTTGAAGGCTTTTAGAGGAGGTCATCCAGAGAACATGACCGCCAGTTGATCCTTGAGTTGGACCTAGACAATCAGAGATTCCTCACCCCCTTCCCTGTCCTTCAAATGTACACTCTGCCCACCACAGGAGAGTGGGAACCATTGTCAAGCAGCCTTGAGAGAACAAGGTGTTGTTGAGGCCATCTAGACTAAATATGTGACTGAATCCAGTTAAGTCTCTATATAAACTTTTAAGATTACGGTGGGTGGAGTTAGAAATCTACTCATCTTGCAGTTGACCAAGACAAGCTTCAAATGTAAGTTCCTTGCTTTTGCTATGTGCTATGTGCAAAACTCTGTTGGGAATTCAAGACTTAAGAATAACATATGTACCTTCACCCCAAATAAAATTGAGTTAAATTGAAATAAAATTTAGCTATTTAATTTAAACTGTACTGGCAAAATTACAATAATAATTCCAGAACAGAATACTAAGTATTTTATAATATACACCTCTGTCATGTCACTCTTTCTAGTAGCAATAGCCATTGCTATCACTGAATGTCTATGGCACATTCCATTGTTAATATTTAAATGTGGACATTCACTGAGAAAAAACAATAGTGCTTGATTTTTTCTTTGACTTGAAACATATGGATATAGAGTAAAACTATTTGTAAATTTTACATGAGGCTTCTATCTGAATAGAAATAAAAATAATACAAATTTCGTCTGACAAAATTATGATGATCTCACCTAAGGATTTGTTATCATAGGATATTTTTCTTCCTCAACTCCTTCTGAGACACATTTGTACATCTGATTATCATGCACATAAAAATCCCTTCACAAAGGTCAGATGTTGGACAAGTCTGGGTTTTCAGAGAAAGTTGAGGGCTAAGAAGATGGAGAAGCTATAGTTATTTTGTTCCCTTGAGTTGTGATTAAGTTCCTTGCATCTGATGTGCAAATACTCCTGCCAGAATGAACACATTGGAATTACATTCTATGAGCAAAACCTACAGCATCTGGTCTGTGCCTGCTGATATGTGTAACACAAAAAGCCACCTTGAAAATCCAATCAAAACTCATGCCAACATCCTTCAGTTAGTCTAGCAATTGGGAACCCATGGAACTCATGTGGATTTGTGACATCATAATGGATTTTGAGTCTGTATAACTAATGAATAAATCTCCAGCAGATGTGTTTGCTGAACTATGTTACTTTTCTATTTTAATCTATATGTCATGTTTCTTCAGCTCTGGCTGTAGCTATCTTTGAATTGCTATAACTTCTCCTAAGGAGCTTACCTCTCTGTACTGATACCTCCACTGAATTGAATCCAAATCTTCACTTGAATAAATACAATTGGATAGATACACAATGAAGCAAAATTATGAGTGTAGCCAAGAAACCCAGTGTAAGAGAACTGACAGCAGCTTTGTATCTTACCTGTTTGTTCTGGCTTCTTAATGATATCAGAACATGTGGAGCAATACTACCTGGGAATGAAGATCCATCTCCAGATATGGACTTTTTATGTGTCTACGAGGTCCATGATGCTCATCTTTTGTGTTGGAATTTTTTCTTCCTAACCACTATAGCTGATTCTCATAGGACATTATTTTCATTGAACACACAGTGGTGATGGAGTTTTCTTCATCTCCCGGGGATACCTGATATTATTATTAGTATGTCCAAGAAAACATTTTGTGTTCAGGAACAGACTCATGAGAGTCCTAACAGCTTCTGCCCAGACACATTCTCACTATAGATAAACAGCTATTTTTTTAAGAAAAAAATCTTGCTTATTAAGAGCTCTAATATCATAAAGAATCACAAGTCTAATTAGCATTAGCTGTTAGGCGGTTTCTTCAAATACAACTCTACCACCTTGAAGATCTCCTTTATTATGAAAATATATGCCAAAACATCATTATTCAAATGGCATTATTCAAATGGAAATAGGATAATGTTTTTATAAGATAAATTATTTTAGACAAATAGCTAATGCTATTACTAATCTTTTAAGCGTCATCAGTTAAGACACAATTTCAATATATTTCTTTTAATATGCATGAGTAAAAAATATGGCCTGCATGAGAGACAAACCTATATAAACCTGTTTAAGTATATTAGTGGCTAATCTCAAGTAATTACATCTATCAAAAGACAATAGCTAAAATTTATTATGTTCTTTCTAAATGTCTTAAACCAGATATTCTTTCTGACGTTACTTGGTATGTAAATGACACACACTTTTCTCAGTGTCCAGATCAGGTCCCAACCACTGAATCATCTTTTGGCCCCTGTCCAGCTTATTATGTGCAATTTTGATCATTCTCTTTTTTCCTCCATTTCACTGTCGTGGCTCTTGTTAGATGATTATTCTCTCACATATGCTTTATTACAAAAGCCCCTTCAGCAATCTTCACTATCCAGGTTTACCCAACCTAGATCCACACAGATGCTGCCATAGCCCAATGTCCTCCTTGTATGATTCTGATAGTGTCAATACCCTACTCCAAAATCTTAACATCTATCCTTAAACAGTTTGGTAAGTTGTCTATTTATAAGGCATCATCCTTCTCAGGCACACTAGATGGGCAATGTAAAGTGCTTGTTGTTTATATGTCTCCATCCTGTGAAGACTGGGAGTGCCCAACTTGTCCCTAAACTCTTAAGAGACTCCTTACAAAGAGATACCTATACTCACCAATGGTCTAGTTCTCTCTTCAGCCACAGGTCAGTCAAACAAAGCTGCTCTGTATTGGAAAGAGACAGACCATACCAAGCAGGGTGATACCGCTTGGGGAATGAAAATTGGGGGGGAGCAAAAACCTTTATTTTTATGTATAAAGCACAGATATTTTTCACCTAACAGTTTATCTATCATCGACTGATAGATCTAGATATAGATAGGTATATACAGACAGTACATGAATAAATGCATAGTATATATCTGTATATGCATGGGAATGGAAATGATCAGAGAAAAGATTGTATGGAATGTCTGTTTAAAGGGAAATAATAAAACAAGAATGAGGAACACTGCCTTAGTGTTCCCTGACTTCCATGAGGGACTGGCATGGGCTTCTGTAACTATCTTCAGTGAGCATGTGGCATTGTGGCCAAGAGAAGCTCTCAGAACTGAGAATCTTGTACCCAGATGCTGCATCCTGGCTGCTTACAGGAGAAAAATTATTAACCTACGTTTAAATGGCCAACAATTTCATTACAAATTTTACTAGTATGTAGCTAGAAAGATGAAATGCAGCATTTTCACCAAAATGAGCAATAATGCCAAGTATTCTGTCTGAGTTTTTCTCTAGATTCCTAATATAAATAGGACTACTAATGAATAAATATTAATAAATAATTAATTGGTAATTATAAATAAAGGAATCATTAACTAATTAATTAATGATAGCTACTAACTCAACATCAATTATGGATCTGTCATCAGGCTGAAATTCTTAATTCCATATTTCCTTTTGAGCCACCACACAACCTTATAAACCTTATAGGTATGTAATATTATAATCATTTTACAGTTGAAAAAAACCAGGTGATTAATCAATGGTCAAAGGATTGGTGTCTTAAAGTTAAGATTCAAAGCTTGGTCTGGTTAGAAATCCTATAATCTGATCTACTAATGTACCAGAAAGATAAACTATTAAAACCAAAATAAGATGCAGAAACATGGAAGCAAGGAGCAAACTGATGAGTCTCAGAGGGAAAAGGGGAGGGGACAGGAAGAGATTAACCTAATAACTTATATGCATATATGCATAACCCTTGGACACAGACAATAATGTGGTGAAGGCCTGGGAGGAGTAGGTACGGGGCGGGAGTGGGGGGCAGAGGGAGGTCAATGGGGAAAAAAACCACAAAGGAGACATATTTAATACTTTCAACAATAAAGATAAATATAAAAAACTATAAGAAACTTATAAAACTCTACACCAAAACAACAAACAATCCAATTAAGAAGTTGGCAAAGGATTAGAATAGATACTTCTCTCCATAAAGCGTATACAGATGACCTATAGACATATGAAAGAATGCTCAACATCACTAATAATCAGAGAAATATGAATTAAAACCACAATGAGATATCATCTCATACCTGTCAGGATGGCTATCATCAATAAATCAACAAATAACAAGTGTTGGTGAGGAAATAGAGAAAAGGGAACCCTTGTGCCCTGTTGGTGGGAATACAGATTGGTGCAGTCACTATGGAAAGTAGTATGGAGTTACTTCAAAAAACTGAAGATGGAACTGCCTTATGACCCAACAATTTAACTTCTGGGACTATATCTCAAGAAACCAAAACAATAATTAAAAAAATATATGCACCCCTATGTATGCTTATTGCAGTGTTATTTACAATAGCCAAGATTTGGAAGCAGCCCAAGGGTCCATCAGCACATAAGTAGATAAAAGAGCTATGGTAACATTACACAGTGGAATACTACTTGGTCATAAAAAAGGAAATCTTGCCTTTTGTGACAGGGTGGATGGACCTATATACTATTAAGCTAAGTATAATAAGCCAGTTAGAAAAAAACAGATGCCAGATGATTTCACTTATATGTGGAATCTAATGAATGAAATAAGCAAAGCAAAGACAGACTCCTGGCTACATAGAATAGACTGACAGCTGTCAGAAAAGAGGGGGTTGAGGGCTGGGTAAGAAGGGTGAAGGGATTAAGCAAAGAAGAAAAAGACTTATGGGAGGGAGGGTGGGAAGAGGAAAAGGGTAAAGGAGGGATAAATAGTGATGAAAGGAGACGACTTGGGGTGATAAACACACAGTATAATATACAGATTATGTGTTTTAAAATTGTATACTTATATAATTGGAACCTATATAATTTTATTAACTAACTAGAGGCCCAGTGCATGACATTCGTGCACTGGGGGGTTTGGGGGTCCCTCAGCCAGACTTGCACCTTCTCCAATCTGGGAGCCCTCAGGGGAGCCCTCTCCAATCCAGGAGTTTCTGTCTGTCTTTGAAATCATATGAGCAAATTGTCTGAGACCCCAACTCAGTTTGGTTGTTGCTCACAGAATAATAGAGGCATTTTTTTTTTATTTGCTTCATTGGTGGAGATGTCCTGGAAGTTTTAGGATATCTTCCCTTTAATTTTTCCTAGACACTCTGATTTTACTTATGACTTTCACCTTTGCTTTTCCTCCATCCCCCATTGCAACAGTATCTTGCTCCAGGCTCACTTTGCTCTAGTGCAGTGGTTCTCAACCTTCTGGTCCTTTAAATACAGTTCCTCATGTTGTGACCCAACCATAAAATTATTTTTGTTGCTACTTCATAACTGTAATGTTGCTACATTTATGAATCATAATGTAAATATCTGATATGCAGGATGGTCTTAGGCGACCCCTGTGAAAGGGTCATTTGACCGCCAAAGGGTTCACGACCCACAGGTTGAGAACCACTGCTCTAGTGTCTAGGAGATCTGTCTGCCGCCAGAACTACGATTCCCAGCATTCCTGGTGCTCCCCTTGCTCTGAGGTTCTGCTTCCACTGGGAATGACCATGGTAGCCATGTCCCCTCAAGCCACTGGCTCTCCTGCTCTGCTCTTCTCCTGGCCCCTGTGCATGCAAATTAACCTGCCATCTTTGTCAGGTTAATTTGCATACTCACTCCTGATTGGCTAGTGAGCGTAGCAGAGGGACAGTCAATTTACAGGTTTCTCTTTTATTTTATAGTATGTCACCCCAAAAAGTTCAATTTAACAAAAAAAAGAGAGCATAATTTATATTTCTCCTGCTCGCTCAGAGATATTTGAAATGTCCTCAGAACTTTGAATCTGACTACCAGTTTATGGTTTTAACTGAAAATATTACGTTAAGGAGTCACAAAAATGGCTAATTAAAAATACACTGGGTTGAAAGCCACATCTGGGGCTTCTTGAAAAAGCTAAGGGAGGGAGCTGCTGTTCTTGCTACACCAGTATTTATTCATGAGTCTTTCTCCCTCACTTTATTGTAATTCATGTTTTAACATAAAGGTTTAGTATTTGATTAAGTGAATGTATGAATTTGTTAAATGTGAGTAAATTGTTACATACCATTTTGGGGCTTGAGTTTATACAGTATTTCCATTAAAACAAACAATGTTGGTTGCTTAAAGGGGTTAAAGCAAAACTTGTGATAAAATAAGCTTAGTGATTAAAATAAGCGTGCTATTTTATTCTTAAATCCATTTTCCACTCTCTTTGGATTAGCTTGGGGTAAATTAATTAAGTCAGCACCCTGCTGGGAAAAGTCCTTTCCTCATTACTCACTTTCTACTACCTCTCGTCCTATTGACACTCATGGACCTTGAGATGGAAAATAGATACAAATTATTTTCCACTGTTACCCCTCACTGTTCAAAGCAGTACATGATGATTTGACTGTGACATTAACACAAAGCTCATTAAAACCACACAGAATGAATGAACTCTCAAGAGCAAAGATTTTGATGAATTAAAGAGGCATAGAACACAAGGCACAAACCAGAGAATAAATATTATATGGAAAATGTTACTCACTCAATTTTTGATTATAGAAGAAGAAGGAGAGCAATGCCAGTGTGTATCCTTAGGAGGGTTATACCTGTCTCAGTAGTTACAGCAGCATCTATCCTCTGCTTCCTTTTTATGTAAATCAGTACCAATAGCAATTGCTCCAATCTTGACCCTCATCCCCAGTCCTACAAGAAACTAAACTTAGCGGCCTCATAAAATGTGTTAGGAAGAATCGCCTCTTCTCCAAATTTTTAGAAGAGTTTGAGAAGGATAGATTTTTTAAATCTTTGAATGTTTGGTAGAATTTACTGGTGAAGCCATCTGGTCCTGGACTTTCACTTTTTGCAAGGTTTTTGATGGCTGTTTCAATTTCCTCACTGCTGATCTCTTTATTTAGTTTTTTCAATAATTCATGATTTAGTCTAGGAATGTTATATATTTCTAGGAACTTATCCATTTCTTATAGGTTATTGAATTTGGTGGCATCTAGTCTTTCATAGTATTCTAGTATGATCCTTTGTATATCTGTGATGTCTGTGGTAATGTCTCCTCTGAGATTTCTGATTTTATTTATATGGGTCTTTTCTCTTTTTATGTTAGTGAATGTAAGCAGGGGTTTGTCAATTTTATGAATGTACATAGTTACAATGGTCATATTACCCAAAGCAATATACAGATTTAATGCAATCCCCATTGTAATCCCAATAACATTTTCTAAAGAAATAGAACAAAAGAAAAATTTTCAGATTTGTATGAACCACTAAAGACCCCAAATATCCAAAGCAATTCTGAGAAAAAAAAAATAAAGCTGGAGGTATCACACTAGCTGACATTAAATTACACTACAGAGCTATGGTAATTAAAACAGCATGGTATTGGCAGAAAAACAGATACACGGATCAATGGAACAGAATTGAGATCCCAGATATAAAACCACATGTATTTGGGTAGATAATTTCAACAAAGGATCCAGAAACACTCAATTTAGAAAAGAAATCCTCTTCAATAAATGGTGCTGGGAAAATTGTAAAGCTACATCAAAAGAATGAAACTAGTTACATTTGTCTCCATGAACAAAAATTAATTCAAAATGGATCAAAGATCTAAATATAAGATGTGAAACAATAAATTACATTGAAGAAAACATAGGTACTAAATTTATGGACCTTGATCCTAGAGAACATTTTATGAACTTGAACCCAAAGGAAGGGAAGAAAAGGCAAAAATAAATGACTGGAACTATATCAAGCTAAAAAGCTTCTGCACAACAAAAGAAATCTATAACAGAAGAAACAGGAAACCTACTGAATGGGAGATGATATTTGCAAATAATAAGTCCATCAAAAATTTAATACCCCATATATATAAAGAACTCTTAGCACCAAACAAACAATCCAGTAATAAAATGGGCTGAGGATCTGAACAGACACCTCTCCCAAGAAGATATACAAATGGTCAACAAATATGTGAAAAGATGTTCAACCTCACTAACAGTTAGGGAAATGCAAATCAAAACTACAGTGAGATATGACTTCACACCTCTTAGAATGGCTATTATCTTCAAGAAAAACAAATGTCAGAGAAGTTGTGGAGAAAAAGGAATCCTCATTCACTTCTGGTGGGAATGTAAACTGGTACAGCCACTAGGGAAAACAGTCTGGTGATTCTTCCAAAAATTAAAAATAGAGTTGCCACATGACCCAGCATTCCCTCTCCTGGGTACCTACCCAAAAAACTTGAAAACATGTATTGCAAACATAAATGCACCCCTGTGTTCATTGCAACATTTTTCACAGTGGCCAAGTCATGGAAACAGCCAAACTGTCCTTAAATAGAGGATTGGAGAAAGAAGATGCTATATATATATTGAAATACTACTCAGCCATAAGAAAAGATGAAATACTGCCATTTGTGACAACATGGATGCAACCTGAGAATGTTTTGCTAAGTGAAATAAGTGGATCAGAAACAGCTAAGGACCATATGATTTCACTCATATGTGGGATATAAAACTGAAACTCACGGACACAGAGAGCATCATGTGGTTGCCAGAGGGAAAGGGGACTGGGGGGTGAGGGGTCCTAATAATGGTGACGGAGATGATTTGACTTTGGGTGGTGGGCACACAGTGCAATATACAGATCTTGTATCAGAGAAAGCTCAACGCCTCCTGAGAAAACGTTTTTTCTCTGTGCTGGCATTGGCCCATTAGCTCGCTGCTAACTTGCTTTAACCTGGCTCCCATTTTGTGATGTAGAGGAGCTTGTGGACATCAGAGCATGGCCTCTATTGTCTCCATGGTCTCCTCTCTCTTCTGCGTCCTGCACACATAAAATAAAGGTGAAATAAAATAAATTAAAATAAATGTGAAGACATTCTCCTCCCTCCACTAACAGGAAACCATCCCCTTCTATGTAAAGCACAAGGTGGAAAACTAGCAAAAGGATGACTATGAGAGGCAGGTAGTCCTCAGCCTGCCCCTGACCACCCAGGCCCATGCAGAAATGAGCTCTCTCTCTCTCTCTCTCTCTCTCTCTCTCTCTCTCTCTCTCTCTCTCTCTTTCTCTCTCTCTCTCTTTCTCTCTCTCTCTCTCTCTCTCTCTCTCCTTTCAACCTCTGTCCCTTTCACATGCACACACATAAACAGATATTCATTCATACTTGTTTATATGCCATTATAAATAATAAATGAAACAATAAAAAGCATCAGCAACAAATACCTGATTCTACCACTACAGATTCTAGAAAACATTCGAGTTAACGCGGGGCTTCTTTATGAAAAGCTTTAGGTCCCATTTAAAGGTAGCATGTGTCTTAAGCTGAGGTAGTATGATCATATTCTAAACCTTCCTGGAGGCTGTGCATTCACATAATGAGGCCTGAGAGAGACGAGGTATCTGGTATCTTAGTAACCAAACCTCTGTCTTGTCTCATAATAACTGAAGATAATAAAGGCCAGGGAGTTCTGTGGGTTAATTAATGTTCTAGAGGTGGAATTTGTGCTACTAATCAGAACAAAAAGCATAGAAATATTATTAGCTACAGTGAGCACCTCACAAAAAAGTCAGATGCTATGATGGTCATCTTGCGTAACAGACCTTCTTCTAAGGAATAAAAGACTTTGTCTTTTTATGGTGAATCGCTAAGAAGGGACACTATTTCTCAGGAACCTGGGACCTAGAAAAGGCGGTCTTTGTGCACAAGGCCATCGCACTAGTGGACACTGTTGCCCCATCTTGAGGTGCCTAGGACCAGGGATCTGTCAGTCAAAGGTCTTCCTTCTCTGTGGCTCTCCCTCCACTCCGACAGAGCAGCCAGACAACCGCGCCCTGTCTCAGTGTCAGCAGGTTTCTACGGTCTTATTAAATAGCCCAGGAAGAAATTAATCTTGTCTTCCTGATTTTTTCATTATTGGATCCTTCCACTGAGGTAAATGACATCACTCTTGAGAGAGGACTTCTCATCGGAATAAGTCTATTTTTAATTCTATACATATAAAGCAATAGCAAAAAATAAAAATTGAAAAGAGAACCAGGGATCCTGGCAAGATGGACACCAGTGGAATGTGCTAGAAAAGAAACAGGGAAATCCTAATAAAGGGGTTGGTGTTGTGCTGTCCTATGGTCATAACTCAGTTCTTCTTGGCTGGAATGATAATAGTTACAAAAGAAAGGTGATCTCAACCGCTGAGCAAGAGAAACCAGTAATTATTGCCAGTCATAGGATAAGGACATTCCATTGGTACCGGAAGCAGGTATCCAAACCATGACAAGGGAGTATGGGAACATAATGATAGTGAAGACAGATGAGTTTCCTGCCTTTGGGGGTGAGGCAGAGGCTGATGAAGGCATGGAGATATAGCTAAGGACCTAAAGGGCAACTGAGTGGATCAAAATATAATTATTTCACTGTTTGTCACCTGCACAAGTAAATTGGACATGCCTACTTGCCTCCACTCTCAAATGAAACAGAAAGTAAGCTGGTGGCTAGCAGAAAGGGTGGCAGAGCCAACACCAAGAGGCTCCCTGTGCAAAATCAATGCCAGGAATCAGGACAGCTCTTAGCTCCAATCTGTGTCTATTGCTTCAAAAGCTGGAGATTTGGTGGTTCTGTAGGAAGTAGCGATGCTGAGGACACATTAGAGAGTGAGAGGGGAGCCCAGGGCCCTGGTGATGGGGAATGGGTACCCATGTTCTCAGATACCTGTTGATTCCTGGCCAGCCCCAAGGGTAAACTTGGCCCTCATGTGCAAAAAGAAGGAAAAATCCTGGGAGGGTCTCCTCCTCCAAATCAGATGCAGCTTGGGGGTGCCCACTCTCAAATCCTGCTCAGGGCTCCTGGTAATTTGGGGTCTCCCTCCCCTCAGATACCCCCATCACACACATAAAAGCTTGTGAAAATTCTCAGGGGTAGGATAGAATTTTAATGCACATTTGAGCGCTTTTTAAATACAGTTTGTGAACATTTCTGATTGATGGATGGATGGCTTGAGAAGGATTTCAACAAATGCTGATGCCAGAGAAGACCATAGCAGCATCCTACACCCTTCCCTGCCGTTCCCAGCACATCTGCTGTGTGCGCCACAGCAAGCTCTGGGGACAGTGCAAATCCACCCGTTCTTTCTCTGAATCGTAACATCTAATCATTCAATATTGCTGCTACTCTTGACTCCCAGAAGGAGGCAGAGGCCTGGTCTTGAATAAGCTGCAGAATAATTGTCTTTTCCCCCGGAGCTGGGAGAAGCAGGTTTGTTTGTGATGGCTCTGTCACCCTCCACCAAGCAGCTGGTTTTGAATTGTGGGCACATGTGACTGTTGTAAGCCACCTTCCTGTGGCCCTTTGGTCTATGATGATGCTCCTACCAGGTGAAGGGGAAAGAAGGACAACTTCCCCTTCCCATATGAGCATGTCTACTGTTCACTGTCCACCTTCCGCAGAGTGGCAGATGGCAGGGGACAGGCCTGTGACCTGTGTTTGCAGAGTTGCTGTCACCTTTGAAAAACTTTGAACATTTAAACATACAGCTCGCTAGTCGTCTTTGTTCTCCCCGTCAGGATAAATGTCTCTGCAATCGCTTCTCCAAAGCCTGCTTTCTTTTGTCCCCACTTGGGGACAGCATAAAAATGTCTGAGTTCCAGAAGAAAGGAAGCGGTCTTGTAATGTTTTTATAAAACTTACAGAAAGCAGAAGTAGCACTTATCAGCACGGAGAGAGAGTTAAGATCTCAAAGGGGAAAATTTACCATCACAAAAGCCATTTATTTTTAAAGTCAGCAGAGTGGGAAAAAACCTGAATAGATTTCATTATTTTCTGTAACAAAAAATATATGCTTTGTGTAGGAAGGATGAGACATCTGTTTTTGATCAAAATTACAATTATTTATTTTTCTTTGGTATAATTTGTGATAATGATTGATGAGAAAAACTATTTTTGACAATGTAGTATAAAGTCACGTTAGTAGAGGTTTGGCTAATTTCACATTTGGATCTGAAGGTTAAAACCTGGTCTTTTCTCACGGCTTCAGTCCCTGCATCCTTCTCGAACCCGCTACCTTCTGGTGTACCGGACAGTGCTCCAACCCACCTGGGTCACCCAGCCCGGGCTGCTTAACTGCTTTTAACTTGCACGATGAAGCAAAGACTAATATCCTCAGTTTACAAGCAGAGACTCACCAGGACACACGCAAGAATGTGTGATCATTCAGCAATCACACTGGTGCACCATAAGGATTGAATCCATTGATTATTATCATACAGCAGATAGATGGGTGAAGTGAGTGCCCATAGGTGAGTCTGGGGCATTTAGTAACTATGCAGGAAGCTGGGACAGAACAATAGGGAAGGATCCAAGGAGTGTGTGTGTGTGTGTGTGTGTGTGTGTGTGTGCGCGCGCGCACACGCATTTTTCAGCAGAGAAAGAGTAATGTTGGTAGCATCCTTCCTCCTGAGAATGTATAAAGTCACATCCTATCAATTGTCATTTGCCAATGCTGTTTGTTACATAAGAGTCCCGACCCTGCCACACTGACACTTAACAAATAACAGAAAGCCAGCGTGGTGTCTGTCCTTCGCATTGCAAGAAACAAATTCTAATTAATGCACATGGAGTTTTGTGCTATTTTTGCCCTTACCTTCACAACTTTCTATTCTGATTTATGAGAGGTGATCACTCAGCTCTTCATTTGCAAACCATACTCCTCTCCTTGGCTACACTGGTGGATTTCAGAGAAGTTGGTGAAACAGGAGAGAATATTCCAGAGCAAAGGTTTGTACTGCCAAAATGGTGGAAAAATCTGATGAGGTTGCCTAACATATGGCCTGATGAAGAATAAGAAAATTGTGCCAATGTTGTCACAAAAGCTCTGCCCCAATGAAGGGGGCTCCTGTTTCTCCCTGGGTCCTGACAGGGTCCTATAGCCCTGCCCCTATGTTCCTTTAGTAGGGAGAATAATGGCCCCAGAGATGCTTAAATCCCAATCCTCAGACTACATCACATTACAGGGCAGAGGGAAATTAAAGTTGCAGGTATAATTTTGGTTGCTACTTAGCAAATTTGAGACAGGAGGTTGTCCTGGCTCATCTGGGTGAGCTCAATGTAGTCATGAAGGTCAGGAGAAGAAGGTGGAGATGGGAGAGAACAGAGGAGGACATGAATGCAGAGGAAGGTCAGCATGAGAAGATATGAAAAGTACTTGACCATCCTCACTGCTTTGAGGATGGAGGAAGGAACCATGAATCAAGGCATGCAGCAGCCATTAGAAGATGGACAGTGCCATGCAACTCATCTTACCTGGAGCCTGCAGAAAGGACCACAGGCCTGCTGTGCCTTCTAGCCCTGTGAGACCGTGTCAAGCTTCCCACTTCCAGAACTTTAGGTGATAAAATTGTGTTGTTTAAGCCATTAAGTGTGTGGTGATTTGTTAGAGCAGTTTTAGGAAGCTAGTACACTGTTCTTACTGTCTTGGAAGACTGCTTTTTTTTTTTTTTTTTACCAGAGTAAGCCTGGAGTTCTTTGCCTCCATTGCCCTCCTGCCCATGTCTGCAACCCTCACCCAGCCCCCACTCCAGCAGTGGCAATAAATCTTTTTTCTTAATTTTATTTTTAAATTGCGGTTTGCATTCAATATTATTTTGTATTGGTTTCAGGTGTGTGGCATAGAGGTTAAGCAATCACGTGCTTTACAAAGTGTTGCCTCCAATATTTCCAATACCCACCCAGCACCATACAAAGTTATTAAAATTTTATTGACTGTTTTTCCTATGCTGTACTTCCTTGAGCTCTCCACACTCCCCTCTGCGCTTGAAACCAGGCACTGGCAATTATGGGAGTGGAAACTAGAACTCCCTCTACACTCAGAATAATGGTTACTTTGGGCAATGAGCCATATCCGCGGCCTGGAGATCCCCTTTGCCTCTTGTACCCCTTGGATGGAATGAGCCAGTGTGGTCAGCACCCATCACTCCCCCTTGCCATCCACCTAATAGGAAAGGAGGTCTCTGTTGAAGGTGCCCCCCAAGTAGAGGGGTGACCTTGGGTGTTCCAGATCCCAGCAGGAAAACAAGCTCAGGTTCAAGGAACATTTCAGCTCTGAGAGCTTTCCATTAAATAAAACAAAAGCTTTGATACTGCTTTATCTTTGTAGACATTTCCACTAAGAAGAGTTTCTTCATAGTTAGTATTCAGAATATGTCCTCAAATATTTCCCCAACTCAGGCTCAAAGCAGAACTGCTGCATTATCACTAAAGGATATAACTTGAAATAAGTTTACCAAGCCCAGCTGCAGTGGAGCTCACGTGTGTCTTCCAGGACAGTGTATGTTCCCATTTGACAAGTTCTGCAGAGCGATCTCAGCTGTAGAGCTCTTACTATTAATTGCTAAAGCCTGCATGAGGCAGGACTGAAGAAAGTCTGACTAAAATGTATGGAAAGGTGTCCTAGCTCAGAAATACCTGTAATGCTGTTTAGCATATTCAAATTCTGCATCTGCTTAACAAGGAATTATGCAAATGTCAGAAACACACTGAATGAGAAGGAAACTTGGCCAAGTTCATAGAAATATTCACAATAGAGAGCAAGTTCAAAAATAACATAACCAACATTATTGAAATCTGCTGTTTCCCTGAAAGCCGATTGCAGGACCCTCTATCATGGAGAGTTTATATTTAGGGAGCTATGTAAAGAGATATTGACCCCTCAGCATTGCGCTTAGGTCCAGTTTATGTTTGCAACAAGAATATGCCTTTTATAAAGTAGCCAAATGAGAAACTCGTTAAGCCAGTAATTCAGTACAGGCCATCTACATGTGGTTCTGAAAAAATAAAAGTTTGAACTCTTGTAATTAGAATCTAATTTGTTTCTAAAAAGACAAGTGTGTTTTCCAGCCAGAGGATTCTTTTTCTCCGTTATCATTTACCTTCATCAAAATGGTCACTTAGATTTAATAAAACACATGGTGGGAGTAAACTTAAGGCTGATTAAATATATTTTGGTGAATTCATTTTAAAAATTCTTAACACAGTTTTAGAAACTGTAAATTAATGCATCTTCATAATTATAAAGAAGTTAATATGGTTAAATATTATTTACTAGAGGCCCGGTGCACAAATTTGTGCAAGGGTGGGATCTGGCCAGCCCACTCAGATCGGGGCTGATTGGGCCAGGTGGCCAGGGAGAGGGGCCCTGCGTGTTTGGTGGGCTGGCCCCGCCCTGGTTGAACTCCGGTCGAACTCTTGGTTGAGAGGACAATTTGCATATTACCCTTTTATTATATAGGACTAGAGGCCTAATACATGAAAATTGTGCAAGGGTAGGCCCTCGCAGCCCCGGCTGCCTTGTGGCCCCAGCTACCTAATGGCGCCACCCCCTGGTTGTCCCGGAAGGTCATTCCAGAAGGTTGTTCTGGAAGGTTGTTCCACCATCTGGTCTAATTAGCATATTAGCTCTTTATTAGATAGGATAAGATTAATAAATAAGTACTCCAAAA
>NW_006294876.1:7040102-7040765 GCF_000327345.1 Myotis davidii | reverse complement strand
CTAATGAGAAAAAGATTTCGATAAAGTCTCAATTTTTAAATAGATGAATTTATATACCATGGTAGGTTATATTAAGAGTTACATGTTTGAGGCTCCAGGTCATCAAAAATGAATAAATTCCCCAAACTACACTAGACATGCATTGCAAACATACTGAGGTGTCCACACATGTATCTCTCTACATATATATCATTTGCAGATAAGAGCAGAAGCTTAATTTTAAAGCCTTTGCCAGGTGTTGCCATGTCAAGGGCCCTCCTTCTGACCCAGCCCCTCATCTGCTGCATGCTCTGGCCTCCTGTCCTCTCAGAGCAATACACATGAAGGCTGGTCATTGTTAACAGAGGCAGAGTCTATTATGACTCTCACTTCTTCCAGGTGTCTTAGCTCCCTTGTTTCCCCATGAAAAAGTATACTGGCCAATGACTATCATAAGTAATTATACAAAGTATGTTCACTGCATCACAAAGAAAGTCAGGAAAAACATGGATTACAGAGGAAATTGAACTGTGGTGAACAGTTGGGTGGGTTGTCTCAAAACCCAGATGAAAGGAAATGAAGGAAGCAAGGGAGACCTTGAGAATTGAAGAAATGGAACCTATGTTGCCAGGGCCTGTCTCTCTCTCTCTCTCTCTCTCTCTCTCTCTCTCTCTCTCTCTCTCG
>NW_006294876.1:7033284-7040087 GCF_000327345.1 Myotis davidii | reverse complement strand
CTCTCTCTCTCTCTCTCTCTCTCCCTCACTCATTCATCTTTCCCCTTCAAGCACAAAAAACAAGTTTGCTAGGATAAATAAGATAAATAGCATACTGTACGGAAATAAGATGCAAGTTATTATACAAATCTTATTGATGATTTCAAAAATATACACATCTGAAACAGAATACGACTATGCAGAAGCAGGGGTGTCCTTCCCCCGCCTCCTCAGCATCCTCTCCAGGGGACGCACACCACGCTGTACTCAGGCCTCCTGACTTCAGAAGAGCGGAGTTTGCTTGGAAGGAACACCCTTTCTCACCTTCCATTTCCTATCCTCCCCACAACCAGCCACCAGTAGCCTTACGTGGCTCCTAATTACCAAAAACCAATTTTACATCCTCTAGCCCTGTGATAGAAAATGTAAAGAAGACTAAGAGGAAATGAATATTTATAAATAAAAATAGCAGAGGTTAACTATGCAATAAGGTACTGTATAATCAAGTATATTTTCCCTTAAAATATATTAGTGGGCATTTTATATGCTGTGAAGATGTTAAAATGTCAATAGTTATGCTATGCCATGCTAACAAAGAAAACAGAAATATGAGTTTTCACTACACAATACTAATTTAAATAACAATGCCAACATAAATTCATAAGTGTATGGGTATGGAAATGTTTTTCGCCTTTGAACTCCCTAAACCACCAAAACGTGATTTATTTTTCATTTTTCTTGCTGCCTAAAAACCTTTAAAAATTTAATCTCTATTGTTTTTCAAAAGATGGATTGCTTGGGCAGTGGATTTGGATCAAGAAAACTAGCCCCTCACTTCTCCTATCTGTATTTCATTTCCGCCTGGATTGCCACTGACACCTGCCCCTTTCAATAACCGCTGAAAATTAATTATTAAGTCCCTCAAATCATAGGTTTTGAGCTGAAATTCTGCCCTGAAAGTACAAACTCTCCAAAGATCCTCTTCAGCCTGAGAACTCCCACTGTGCCCAAAGGCAAGTGATTTATTTTTACCTCCTTTTCATATCACTCTTCAAGTGATGCCTTCAGCGATTAATCTAAACTCTGCTACAGAGCCCACGGCCCAAACACTCAGCGTCCCCAGTCCCTGACTTGGGAATTAAAATAAAACAAAGCAGAACCCTAGACTGATGCAGAGCAGGATTACTCCACCTCTCCAGTCAGGGTTGCTTTTCCCCCTTTCAGATCCTGGTAGAATGCTGTCTGCATCTCAGCCTGGCTTGAGGCAGGGCCCCTTGTTACAATCCTCTCTCTGTTGTTGGAGGCTGAGGTCCCGGAGGGCAGGGACCAGCGCACTTATGCCTGGAATCCCCACCCCCACCACTCCCGGACACCGGAAGCAGCACTCCCCATAGAGAGGAGCTCACCCAGTTGGACTCATGTTGGAAGAGCAGTGAGTTGGAGATGGAGTGCCTGGTAGGGGTTTCTTTCTTTCTTTCACTTTTTTTTTTTTTTTACAAATATTTAAATCATTTCTTGCCATTAAGTTACAGCATTTAGAATACACACTGCATGGAGATGGATACATTTTCAGACCCTGAGGATGAGATTTTAAGGATGTGGCCAGCTGTCAGTTGTCTCAAGATCATTAAAGAAAAAGTCAAGAATTCTGAGCGCTCATGTTCTAAGATTTACAAACCTTGTTTTCTTCCATTTTTCATTAAGTAAATTCTAATAGATAATGCACACATCACTGCAGACAAAACATCACTGGGAATTTTTGAAATGACTGCATGTTGTGACTACTCTTTATGAGGAGGATAGGGTATTCAGTCCTTGCAAGGCAGCAGGGAGAGGCTCAGGGGCTCTCCATGTCCCGGTGAAAATCGGTCATGGTGAGATATGAGCCTCACAAGGAGAGTGGAATTTTGGGTCCACCTTCACAAGATGAAACTGACATTACTCAAGGTTTTTGCTCGCCATCCTCTGAGGTACACGTCTAAGCTGAAACAACTCGGTGTTTCCAATAAGGTAGCTGCCCACCCACCTTCATCCAGGAGATAATCTGCCAGGAAGAGTAGCGTTTTGTCTTGCAGAAACTCTTGGCCATCTCGTAGAAATTAGCTTTATTTAAAAAAAAAAATCAATGAAAGTATTACAATAGCCCCACATAAGACACTGCGGGGTAGGGGAGGCCGGAGGGAATGTCAAGGGGGTGGGGTGGGGGAAGGAGACATATGTAATACTCTTTGCAATACTTTAAGCAACGAAAATAAATAAATAAATAAACAAATAAATAAATAAATAAACGGTTGCAGCAGGCACTGGGACGGTGGTTACTGTTAGATGCTGTATCTTTGTGACTTTTTTATGTGAAGGAAGTGTTGCTCTATTTTATTGGGGTTCATCCCTTTAGTCTAAGATAAGCTTTGCTTTTCATTTTTTTCCAACCCCAGCAACTTACACATCACCTGGTTTATGCCAGGCACTCAGTAAATATTTGCCAGGGAAATTTGTAAATCTATCACCTAGCATAAGACTCTATGTAGCAAATTAATATGTACTATATGTCAAGTACCTGGAAGTAATTTTCAGTGGAATAGAATTGGGTTCTTTGCATAATGGTCTGATAACTCCAGAAACAAATATCAAACTGAAACACACCTGGCATTTCCTTGATAACTTGGTTATGCATTCTGCCCACTAATTTCTAAACCAATCAACCAATATGTATTGAGTAACATTTATCTGTAAGTTTCTGTGCTTTCAGAAGTCGACTTCTGCCTAACAGAGAATCTTGGAGTGAAGGGATTGCAATCACTGAAATCAACATGATCGTTTTGTAATTGAGAGAGGATGACACATTCTTTGGGTGATTGTGTTCTCAACAGAACACAAAGATATTCAGGTAGATAAGAGGCAGAATTCTGTTGCTTGTAGCTTCAAATGAGAGAAGGCTGTCACACAGGAGTCACCTGTGGAAACAGGGTAACAGCAAGCTGTAGCCACAGGCAATGCCTTTAGTAACCTAAGCAGAGTGAGTTTTTTTTTAAATTTAAATTCTTTATTGTTTAAAGTATTACATGAGTCTCCTTTTTTCCCCCATTGACCTCTCCCCGGTCGCCCCCATCCCCCAGCACATGCCCTCACTCCCCTACTGTCTGTGTCCATTGGTTATGCTCATATGCATGCATACAAGTCCTTTGGTTGATCCTTTACCCCTTCATCCCCCACCTTCCCTCATAGGTCAGACAGTCTGTTCAATGCTTCTATGTCTCTGGTCATATTTGTGCTCATTAATTTATGTTGTTCATTATATTCCACAAATGAATGAGATCATACGGTATTTATCTTTCTCTGACTGGCTTATTGCGCTTAGCATAATGCTCTCCAGTTCCATCCATGATGTTGCAAATGGTAAGAATTCCTTCTTTTTTACAGCAGTGTAGTATTCCATTGTTAGATGTACCACAGTTTTCTAATATACTGAGGCCGAGAAACATGCTCAAAGACACTAATCATCTGAGAGATCCAAATTAAAACAACAACGAGATACCAACTCACACCTGTCAGAATGGCTATCATCAACAAATAACAAGTGCTGGTGGGAATGCAGACTGGTGCAGCCACTGTGGAGAATAGTATGGGGTTTCCTCAGAAAGTTAAAAATGGAACTCCCATTTGACCCAGTGATCCCAAACATGCTCAAAGACACTAATCATCTGAGAGATCCAAATTAAAACAACAACGAGATACCAACTCACACCTGTCAGAATGGCTATCATCAACAAATAACAAGTGCTGGTGGGAATGCAGACTGGTGCAGCCACTGTGGAGAATAGTATGGGGTTTCCTCAGAAAGTTAAAAATGGAACTCCCATTTGACCCAGTGATCCCACTTCTAGGAATATACCCCAAGAAACCAGAAACACCAATCAGAAAGGATATATGCACCCCTATGTTCATAGCAGCACAATTTACAATAGCTCAGATTTGGAAACAGCCTAATGCCCATCAGCAGATGGGTGGATCAGAGTGTTTATAGCTGTGTTTGCAGCTCCCTGTGAATTGGCTCTTTGGGGCCTGGGAACAGGGCTGATCCTTAGCTTTTTGGCACCTGATCCCAGGGCAGTGAGGGTGACTGCATGATGGCCTGGAGTTAGAAAGTTTCGTAAGGAAGAAGTGCTGGAGAAGAGGAACTGATAGGCCTCTAACCAGGGCCTCTAAACTGGGTCAAAGCTACATTTAAAAAAAATTACAATGACATGTCTTCACATGAATGTCCAATGGTACCAGTGCCAGTCCTTTTACAAGCAGAACAGTGACAAATGTCTTTAGCAACTATAAGGTCCTTTTGTGTCACATGGAAATGCATGAATTATAGTATTTTAATGATCAGGTTGAGAGGGAACATAATCACAGGTGCTCTTTGAAGACATTTTAAACTATGTTATATGGATGAAAACTGAAGTCATGCCCTGGGGACCAGACAAACGAAATACGCTGAGCTCTGCATATTCCAAAGACCTCTGTTGATGATTTGCTACTGTGCCCTACTCATAATTTGAAGGAGTGAGAATGTAAATAGCTTTTCCAGAGTCACTGCTGGAGTGTTACAGTCATCAAAAGCCAGAATTTAACAATCCCGGTGCTGGGGGCAGATGGTGTTTGCAGTGGAATTATGGGGGTAATATTATCACCCTACTTGGGAAATGCAACTTGACACCTTTCCTAATCCCCAGACTCTGTATTGATGGGCTGTCCTATACACTCACTAGGATTTTGTGTAAAAGTTGACTTGGTTTTCAGGAGAAGACTAGCACACAAATGTGGTACTATTTAGTTAATGTTAAATATGATTCACTTTTTTAAAGTGTGAACCTAATTAGATACATGAAAATATTGTTCTTTTTCCTCATAGAAATATTAAAATAACTTTTTTTATTAGTCTTTAGGAAGCTATATATCACCTTACAGATTTTGTTACATATCACTTGTCACCTAAAAATTACAGGATTATTTAGGAAAGAATGATACCCTCAGTTTATATACATACATCTATATCCAGACGCACATATGTATACATGTCCAACACACACACACACACACACACACACACACACACACACACTCAGTGGAACAAAGATATGTTTACAGTTGTGAGTACCTGAAACAGAGTTTACTACTGTATTATTATATATTACTTATTGTGTTTTCATATATATATATCTCACAGTATAAATGCAGACACACCAGTTTTGTCATTGGAGGAAAAGAACTTTAACTCCTCTGGACCTGATATGTGTATGTGTTTTTTTTCTAATGGAATCATTTGAATAAGATGTTCTTTAAGATTTTATTCAGCTCTATGGCCTTGGATATGTTAAAAATAAAAAAGTAAAAGAGGAAAGGAATTTAATACCTGATTGTTACAGACGATCTCTACTTATTACATTTTAATTTGCTCAAAGAAAGAGACAGTAAGTAGTTGCTCTCATGTCCTTGCTAATTATTTTTCAGAGTTCACAATTTAGTATGTTTGCATGAAATGAGGTGGGAAGCTGGCTACTCTCCCTTTACTTGTAATGCACCTTAGGAAAATTTTTGAGTAATTGACAAGCCGCAAGGGCAGATGTTAATAAATAATGAGAGTATAAGGTAGAATGATTGATTCATTTGTGCTCTCCCACCCCATCCCCTCTTGTGGAAAAACATGAAAAGTAATTCATGCAATGATTGTAAAACAATCCCTAACAGTGTCAGAATCTCTTAAGCCTTACATTGCTTGATTTGTCTTTTAAATATCTTTCCAATTAAGAATACTAATACTTGGAATTAGGCAAAAGCCTCAGAGGATAGGCGGTACTTTTGCTTTTGACATAATTTAAAATCTCAAAATTACTAGTAGCAACTGAAGACTTCCTAAGATCAAATATTCATATAATTGAAAGAAAGTGATGTAATTACACAAAACTTTTGTGCAAGACTCAAGAACAATTACCATCAAGCTATTATCAAAAGACAAGAGATGACAACTGTTAGTGAGGCTGTGAGAAAAGGGAACCATTATACTCTGTTGGTAGAAATGTAAATTGGCATAGCCATTATGGTAAACAATATGGTAGTTTCTCAAAAAATTAAAAATGGATTTACCATTTGATCCACCAATCTTACTTCTGGGTATTTATCTGAAGGGATTGAAATCAGTATATTTAAGAGATGTTTGGCCCTAACTGGTTTTGCTCAGTGGATAGAACGTCGGCCTGCGGACTAAAAGGTCCCAGGTTCTATTCCGGTCAAGGGCATGTATGTTGGTCAAGGGCACACTCCAGTGGGGAGTGTGCAGGAGGCAGCTGATCGATGTTTCTCTCTCATTGAGGTTTCTAACTCTCTATCCCTCTCCCTTCCTCTCTGTAAAAAATCAATAAAATGTATTTTAAAAAAAGAGAGATGTCTGAACTCTAATATTCCTTGCAGTGTTACCTACAATAGCCAAGACATGGAAACTACCAAAAAGTCCTGCAATGGATTGATTGTATATATGTATATAATGTTTATATACATAAACATTATTCAGCCATAAAAAACAGGAAATCCTGCCATTTGCAACAACATGGAGGAAAACCGCCATTATGGTAAACAATATGGTAGTTTCTCAAAAAATTAAAAATGGATTTACCATTTGATCCACCAATCTTACTTCTGGGTATTTATCTGAAGGGATTGAAATCAGTATATTTAAGAGATGTTTGGCCCTAACTGGTTTTGCTCAGTGGATAGAACGTCGGCCTGCGGACTAAAAGGTCCCAGGTTCTATTCCGGTCAAGGGCATGTATGGGGGGCAA
>NW_006294876.1:7013684-7033091 GCF_000327345.1 Myotis davidii | reverse complement strand
GAGTAGGTCTTAAGCATTATTACCACATACACACAAATTACCACCAAGAAAATCAGACTTGTGACCAGATAGCAGTAGAGTACACACAAGACTTCTCTCTTTGAAGACCTACACATGATTTCAAAGTAGCATCTCCAAAAGCTATTATTTAGGATCCCCACCCTTAATCTCCTAGCCCAGTGGTTGTCAAACATTGGCTCACAGCCATATGCGGCTCTTTGGCCCCTTCAGTGTGGCTCTTCCACAAAACACCATGTGTGGGCGTGCACATACAGTGCGATTGAAACTCCGTGGCCCATGCGCAGAAGTCGGTTTTTGGCCTGGGCGAGTCTATTTTGAAGAAGTGGCCTTAGAAGAAGTGGGGGGTGTTGGTCGGTCGGGCGACGAGAGACGGATGCGGCACAGGCTGGCCGCGGGATATGCAGCGCGGGGGGGGGGCGCACAATTCATGCATCTTAAACTATATAGGTATGTTAATAACAATGTACCTACCTATATAGTTTACGTTTAAAAAATTTGGCTCTCAAAAGAAATTTCAATCGTTGTACCATTGATATTTGGTTCTGTTGACTCATGAGTTTGCCAACCACTGGGTTAGAGCATCGTTCTGCTATGCCAAGGTTGCCAGTTTGATCCCCCATCAGGGCACGTACAAGAAGCAAGTGATGAATGCATAAATAAGTGGAACAACAAATTAATGTCTCTCTCTCTCAAATTAGTAAGTAAATAAAGAGAAAATATTTGCCTTTATCTCATTACACTTTGATTTCCTTAGTGTTTGGTCTGCACCCTTTCCATTTTGGGACTCACAACCCAGCTATTTGTCAAACCTGCTCGCTCTCTGTTTGTGCCTTGAGGCCTAGAGGAGTCTGGAGTGATACATGTATCACAACCCAGCTATTTGTCAAACCTGCTCGCTCCCTGTTTGTGCCGTGAGGCCGAGAGGAGTCTGGAGTGCCTATCTCGGTTTCTCTGGAGTGATACATGTCAAGTGTCATCACATTTTCTGAATAAAAAATAAGGACAAATTTACAATAAACCAACATTGTGACATTTACAGGTGCAAGTAAATGCCTGTGAGATGTGTTTCCAAGGCTGATTATTGAATGCCTGATTAATTGATGCTGACAATGGAAGTGCCATGTAAATTAGAACATCTGAAAATTAAGGATGAGCATAGCTTTAACATTTAGAGTAAAACAATTACAAAATATAAAGATCTATTTTGCAACTATTTTGAAACATCAGAATTAGGCTAACAACAACAACAAAAAAAGATAGCAATAAAATAAAATAAACAAACCCAAAAAGTGACTTAACATAAAAGCAACTTCTTTAAGCCTGAAATAGAAAGTTCTAGCTCATCTATTCTCAAACCACCTCCTCAGAGTAGACGGAGCATATGTTAACTTTCAAGGAAGGGCTTTATAAATTTTTCCTGTGGCATCATGAATACAGTGTTCATTGAACAGAAATCAGCTCTGCCCCTGCTGGCTTAGACAGTGATTGGTTGTTTCCCTCTCTTGAGTTATCAGGTGCCTCACATATAGAATGGGAATTGCAATACCGGTTGAATATAGCACATGTTATTACCAATAATTGTATTATTGTCAAGGCTTTATGTTAATATGCAAATGTAGAAACAGTTAAGGATTTGCTGGAGGCCCTGGGACTGGAAAGAGGCTGCCTGGGACCCAGGTCTACCTGTAGTCAGGGCTGCCCTCTCCCCCAGGTGTGTGAGACTATGGGAGAGCAGAGAAGCCAAGAGCTCTGCAGAGCGGAAGGCCCTGAGCCAGTGTGCCCATTGCTATTTAATAGTTCAGTAAATGGGCACAGTGAAGTCTTAGGGAGGTTACAAAGTTTATGGGACACTGTGGGACTCAAAAATAAAATAAAATTTGTGGCTCTATGCTACAGATGCTCCATGCTAGGTGAGGGAAGAAAATTCAAAGAGATTTGCAGCTAAGAAGAGGTTTTAACCCTGTTCAAATGTCTGTGGTTGACTCCCTTTCATTCCTGCAGGGTTGATCTATGTTCCAGAGTTTTACTTGCTTCCAAAGCCATAATAAATATTATTGAAATGTGCAGGCTACGTTTCTTTGAAGAACATTTATGTCTAGAAAAGGAGGCTTAGAACGCTGAATAACTCCAGGAAGATTCTGTGTGACTGTGAATGTCAGCCTTCTCAAAACCCTGCAGAACAGAAATGGTTCTCCTGGGCACACACCCCTGCACAGCTCCTAGGATGCTGTGCCCTCCTGCTGAGGGAGGTGTTGTAAGACTGGCTGGTGCTGGGCCTCAGATGAGCTCCCTGGGCATGTCTGGTGCCCAGTGGAGAAAACCAGGGCACATCTACGTTGTGGTTTCAGGGAGGAAAGCAAAGAGACCCACACTCAAACCCCAGAGACTGTTCCACGGAAGAGAGGATCCTATGTGTCTCCATGGTAGCCTCTGAAACACTGCCACTTCCAGATGACCTTGCCATGGTCACCATGGGAAAGATGCTGTGTAAGAGAGCTCTCAGGGCCAGAACTAGTCCAAGAGAAGAGGTGCTGGCTTGGCATTTCCATCCAGTTTGCAGTGGACAGGACACTGTGGTGAGCACGCTATGTGCATCCAATCTCAATGAGCTTACAGAGTAGGTATTACTAATTCTATATCGCAAAAGAAGATGCTAAGGATCAGAAAAAGTAAGTGGGTTTCCCTATGTCAAATGTCTATTGAAACAGAGAAAAAAACAATACCATTAACAATATACTAACAGCATAGTTAAATAAGAGGTAGTACTTCTTGTAATGGATTTGAAATCTCTAAGAAATGCATTTTATAAAGACATAATAGATATCAAATTACATGCACAAACACACCTATATACACATATACATGTGCACACCATCACACACACTTATTCAATTGTGCAAATATCTAAATGACTTCTTATTAGCCATGGGAGGAATTAAAGAGTTTATTAACAACACTAGTTTGTGAACAAAAAGGGGTGACATTAGTAGACTTGACAAGCTTAGTGGGCTACTTGGAAGGCTGACAAGCCAGTGGCAGAAATTAACCACGCAGATCTGATCATAAATTCCTAACTAGGCAAGGTCACCGTGGGACTATAGTTTCCTCTACAAAGGTCAAACTCTACCTTAAGGGAGCCCTGTCCATGGTTCTAATGCAGCTAGGATAACACCCCTTTGAATTGTCAGAGTCATTTTATTTTTCAGACCCTTCAAAGCACCACTGCAGGTACCAGAGCACAAGACCACAAGACTCCTAATTGTTATCTTGTGGCCTGCATACCATATCCATTTGCTGGAAGTATGTTGTTGTTTTTTAATTTATTGATTGATTTTTTTGAGAGAGAGAGAGAGAGAGAGAGAGAGAGAGAGAGAGAGAGAGATTCAGTGTCCCACTTATGTATGCATTCATTGTTTGCTTCTTTTATGTGCCCTGACTGGAGATCAAACTTACCACGTTGGCATAATGGGATGACACTCTAACCAAATGAGCTACCCAGACAGGGCTTCTAAATGATAATAGATAACTTTTCTGCACCCACCAATGTAAAGAAATCTTGTATTTCTCCATTTTCATTTTTACCCAATCCTTGAGATTTCCCTTCTTTGCTATCTCCTGCTGACTTAATCTACCACCAATGGATTCCATGAGACCTTCCTTATGGTTTCTCCTTTGATTCTAAATGTATAAAATAAGCTGCAGAACTGCCATTCTCCAGACCATTTTCTCAATCCATTGAGATCTTGCTTCTGGAAGTATCCTTAAAATTTTGTCTCCAATAACCTTATAAAACTTATCTGTAAGTTAGAAGTTCTTTTTTGACATGTGAATATAGACTCCTAACTCAAATATAAAATACTGGCAGCTCTGGCCACTTTTTCTCAGTGGTTACAGAGTCAGCCCTTGGATGGAAGGGTCACGGGTTCGATTCCCAGTCAAGGGCACATACCTTGGTTGCAGGTTCTCTGGCTCTGGTAGGGATGCAACCAATTGATGTGTAACTCTCACATGGATGTTTCTCTCTCTCTCTCTCTCTCGCTCTCTTTCTCTCTCGCTCTCTCTCCATCTCCAACCACCCTCCCACTCTCTCTAGAAATCAATGGAAAACATATCCTCTGGTGAAGATTAAAAACAAATCCTGGCAGATATAATTTGAGAGTTTGATTTTTAAAATGAAAATGATATGTTTACAATGCAGAGGTCTTTCACAATTAGAAAAATTCATTGATATAATTTATCTAGTAAATAGATGTATCCCTCAATAATTCCTTAAAAGAAGTACATGCTGTTTTAATATTTAATTTATAGACAGTTGTGTTCCCCTCCCCCCCCCCTTTTTTACTAACATTTGTTTAGATTTGTGTTTGCTCACAGCCTTGGTTTCCTAAGACAGAAGTTGTTCATCGATTCTTCTTTTCCAGGCTGCACTTCAGTGGACTTAACAGTTAGAACTTTTGGTGGTTGTGTTCCCCAAAGAGTAGGTTTAGCATGCTTTCTTCACTTCAAAATGTCATAAAGAAAAAGGAAAAATTACTCCAATTCCATCTTCTAGAGATAGCAATCCTAAAATATTTCTATGCAGGCATGGTCACATTATCTCTTATGCTTACTCTTTCCATCACATAATCAACATCCACCCATACCAATTATTAGGGAAATTCACCTACATTTAATATGCTTACTGTATAGCTACCCTTCCCCAGTAGTGAACTGATTAAGTAATTTGCAAAATATGCCTTTAAATATATAAAATCCTTAGGGAAATATATATTTTAGTTGAAAATTATTACTTGATACAGCATCAGAGAAAGCAGCAATGACAAAGGAAAATTCGACTGGTAGATGGCATATTTTGAATCACACCTATCACGTAAAGGAAGAGAAGCCACAGGAAATTGGAGTTCACATGCAGGCACATCATCTAGTTTGATGCAAAGAGGCAATGTTGAGCCAGCAGGGATAATGAAGTATGAAGGGAAGCTGACATGGACTGTGGACTCACAGGACTAGCACGGGAGTCTAGAGACATCTGGCTCTCACCTAAGGCCTTGAGACACTGGCGCTCCAACTACTTTCCCCAGACATCAAAGTGAAATGAGTAAAACATAAGCTACTAATGGAGGTAAAGTATATAAAGCACTTGGCACAAACAAGAAACTTAGTAAGTGGTAGGTATAATCAAAATTATTAGTAGAGGTTATAGTGAAATTTCCACCAGACAGTACTGCAAAGATGTAAGGGAACAGATACCCACTGTAAAATAAGAAATATTATTAGAAATGTCATTATATGGTTATGACCACTAACAATTGATTTCAGAATTATTATGATATTGTAACTGAAGAGGAGAAAATATGAAATACATTAGCTGCATTTTCAAATAGTATAAGGCCTGAAAACTTTGGTGGAAATAATTGTGATTCTGTTTAGTCTTTGAGCTCTTTTTTTTGCAATGAATTCAGCAAGCCTCTAAGTGCATTTTTGATCTCATAGAAAAGTTAAGCAAAGAATAAAAAGTACAGTTTCTACAGATATAATTTTCTTTCAAGTAGCCATAGGAATAGAACAATAAAATGTAATTATATGAAATGAGTTATGTGTAACTTTAAAGAAAGCCTGTGGAAGATACTATGTGGCATAATAATATTTTTCTATTGTACACAAATACTACTCTGGCCAATTTATCTAGCCCTCCTTTGAACACCTAAGTTTGCAACAAAAGATGCAGAAACATTAAGACGTTGACATTAAAACCAAGCAATTTCAAAGACAAAAAGGCAACCTGTTCATTTTCCATAGAAATACTAAGGGAGCTTTATGAATACAATATCACAATCCAGGTGTTCTGAAATGCCAAGTTTCCAGTTTCACTCCCCTTATCTTCAAAGAGTGGTCAGAGTGAGCTTTGGTCTTTTTCTATGAACTTGGTGAAGAATCTAATACACATATAGGCTAACATCAAGATTTTGTTTTCTAAATAATATTCTTTGCTGAAAGGAACAAGGGCACCCTGGAAAGATGACTCATTCCACAACTGGTCCACACAAAGCACCTGATGAGTCTGGAACATCTTATTGCACCAGAAAGTAAACAAGTCCTTAGAGGAGTCTTAGGAACATGTTAAAGGAAGCGAGGAGCCAGCTGAAAAAGTTGCTGTGAGTCCAATCTGGGAAAATTTGAGCATCAAAATAGGTATTCATTATAATAGACAATGATCCATTGAATGAAATAAAAATGCATGAATTCACTCTGATATAAACAAACACATAAGTAGTTGTTATTATTTTAAGGTAAATGGCCAAAGTACCTGAGATCCTGATGAGGGAGAAGCATGAGGGTATTGGCTGCAGTGGACCTGGTGAGATGTCAGATCCTGTCCATCCCAAGAGAGAAGGACTGTCCTGTCCACCATAGTCACTAGATGGTGCAGGACGGAATCTAGCCATGGAAATAATGGACAGAAGTGAATACTCAAAAAATACTCAGAGTTGATGAGTTCATGGAACTGAGGTCGGGGGCTTAGGTGGATTTTTTCTTCCTCCATTTCTTATTTTTAGGACAACTTCGGGTCACAGGGAAATCATTGTTGACATACTCATACTTGCTCCCTTGTATAAGAATAAAGATATAAACCTCTCTCCCTAAATAGACAGAACTCCCACGCGAAGCCTAGAAGGAAACCCTGAGAGATCCCAGGTGGAACACAGCCTTTTCCCATAGTTTTATTAGAACACAGAACTAGAGAATGAGAAATCTGGGTGCCATGCTTGTCTATCTCAAAGACATGTTCCCATTGCAAAAGGATCAAGTAAATTTCAACAGAAGAAAAAAGTGATTTAAAAAATCAATTCACATGCCATATCTTGGCTTCTTATTAAGAAAGTGACAATAGATGAGCTTACTCTAAATTGGCCACCCTGAGGGAGACATTTCTAGAAAGTTTCTCCTAGATCGTGGTATCATGCACCAGTATCAGTATTGCCATCTCCAAGAAAAGCTAATTGACCCCCATCTGGGGTCCACATTTTAGAGTCTGCTTACTCCAGACTCTGATACACTGAGCTAACTGACTAAACACATCTATATATAGAAAAGCCTAAGCGACCATTATGACTGAACGACCAGAACGACCAGTCAACCAGTTGCTATGATGCGCACTGACCACCAGCGGGCAGATGCTTAATGTAGGAGCTGCCCCCGGATAGTCAGTGCACTCCTACAGCCAACCTCCCATGGCCTCTCACCCTGGCAGGCCAACCTTCTGCAGTCCCTCCCCCTGGCCAGCCAGTCCCCCCTATGGTCCTGATTGGGCTGGCTGGCCAACCTCCCACAGTCCCTCCCCCTGGCAGGCTGGGCCCCCAATAGGCCTCGATTGCCTGTCAGGCTGAGGGACCCAACCCATGCATGAATTTGTGCACTGGGCCTCTAGTATATGCATAAAGATGAACTGACACCTGCTGAGGAAAGGGCTTACAGATGCATTCTTAATACCATTTTGTTGTATCTCCAGTCAGTCTCTACACAATTCTAAGTTGATCTAAAACCAATAGACATATATAAGCTTATTTAGGCACAGTTTTATATGACCATAAATGAGAATGAATTCTACAACCTGATTCAACCTTAGCCTGACACCTAAGGTGAACTAAGCAAATGACTTTGGGGGAGGGGTGAACCCTGGCCTGAGGGGCCATCATTAAATTGGACTTACATTAAAAATGGTAATTTGAAAAAAACATCTAAAAATCCTCTGAAATTTCCCTTACTTAACATTATGTATTATTGATAAATTAATGAAAATAAAACTTATTCAGAGCATTCAGGTTATATTTCCACAA
This sequence comes from Myotis davidii, assembly GCF_000327345.1. NCBI lineage: Eukaryota > Metazoa > Chordata > Mammalia > Chiroptera > Vespertilionidae > Myotis > Myotis davidii. The sequence continues at coordinate 7,025,232 of NW_006294876.1, read as the reverse complement.
TGATAGTGTGCATCAGAAACTGGCAATTCAGCGTACCATCTTTTTAAATATTTTTTAATAAACAGAAGCCATAAACTGAAATAGACTCTGGAATGTCAAATCCATCCTTCTTTTTTTTTTTTTTTAATATATTTTATTGATTTTTCACAGAGAGAAAGGGAGAGAGCTAGAGAGTTAGAAACATCGATGACAGAGATACATCGATCAGCTGCCTCCTGCACATCTCCCACTGGGGATGTGCCCGCAACCCAGGTACATGCCCTTGGCCGGCATCGAACCTGGGACCCTTCAGTCCGCAAGCCGACGCTCTATCCACTGAGCCAAACCGGTTTCGGCCAAATCCATCCTTCTTTATACAAAGTGTGTGGCTCATGAAGATGGAAAAGACATCTGTTTTGATTTACTCTAAGATATTGGTTCAAGAATGTGTCCTCTGGAGAGTGATGGAGAGAGGTACTCTTAATTTCAAGTAAACACTTCATGATCTGAAAATGTCACTGACACTAAACTCCCAAGTGTCCTGGGCCACCTGTAGAGTTCAGATGTCTGCATGGAGTCTTGGTAGCACATGAGGTCAGTCTTTCAGTGCCGGGGGAAATGGTGCCTCTAGAATCCAAGGTTTGGGGCTCTTCTGAGAGGGTCCGTGGGCAGTTGGCCAGCCAGCCCCACCCCCCAATCAGAGTAGGGGGCTGATCGGAGTTGGGGATGGCCAGGGAGAGGGGCCACAGGCAGTTGGTGGCCAGCCCCACCCCTAATCAGAGTGTTGGGGACCAATCGAGGGCTGGGTTGGCGGGGGGTGGGGCAGGCTGATTGAGGCCTGGATCAGGCTGGTTGGCTGCCGCAGTGTGCATCATAGCCTTTGGTGGTTCTGGTTTTTCTGGTCGGTCCACCATTCTGGTTGCTGGCCTTTTATATATATAGATGAGATTCGGAGCTGAAAGGGCCCCAGCAGCAACCTAACCTACCGATCAGAGCGTCTGCCCCCTGATGGTCACTTCACATCATAGTTTCTGGTTGAATGGTCAAACGGTAGAATGGTCACTTAGGCTTTTATATATATAGATGATTCAAATATCAATACTTCTGGAAATTAGAAAACAAATTGGTGGCATTATGAGTTGTGTATCAAGATTGCTACTCTGAAATTATAACCATAAATACCGACAGGTGGAGTAGTTTCTACATACTGGTTGATTTTTAAAGCCAAGAGAGAACGAATATTATATTGCATTGCTAATACACTATTGCCAAGAAAACAGGTGTAAGTGGGCAATTGGTGACAATTTATTGAAATGATCTTGTATCTACAATTAGAGGCAACATCAACCACACACTAATCTGTATCTCTATAGCCCCGTAGACCATTGCAGTTGTCCAACCATATGACCACCTCCCAGGAGATACAGACCATGACATGCCCATACCAGACAGGGCTCCAGAGGTCTTTATTCTCCTTAACCAAAACAAAAACAAAAACAAACAAACAAAAAAACCAGGTGACTTTTGGTAAGACTACAGCAAATATTCCTCAAAATAGCTTCAAACAATTCAAAGAAACAAACCCCCTTACTACCAAGTTCCACAGCAATACTCCCCAAATGAGATTGTGTTCTTTCTTGTACATTGTTTAAGGAAATACAGAAAGAAATACAAAAGCATGAAGTCTTGTTTCAAATCCTTTCCTGTTTCCTTTAGGTACTATTTGAAGCCTAGCAAATCACTGTTATTACATAAAATGTATTAAGGAAGCATTGCCTTATTTGCCTGAACTCTCATGCTTTCCTCCATAGTGAACATTAATTTTAATTTCTTCCTCCAGGAAGCCATGAAATTCCTTAGAATAGTGAATAGTTCATTCACTCTTGCTAGAAATTCTACCAGCTATCAAAGCCCAGATGCATGTCCTCATTTTAGATTAATTATTCTTCATGACATGTGCAATAGCTTGTAGGAGTTAAGGAGTATGGATTTCTTTTGAGTAAACTATTGGGGTTTTGTGATTAAATTCCTAATTCTGCAACTCTTCCCATCAGATAAGAGAGGGACTGTGTCATGTTCTTGCACAAAATTGTGAAACATTGTGAACACACACTTTCCCGAGGCAGCTCCTACAAGAAAATGTGGGCACATGCTGGAGAATGTGTCTTAGATGTGGCAGTATAATGTGATGGCAAAAGTGGACTCCAGAGTTGGAAAAAAACATCCTGCCCTGGCATAGACAGGCACCACAGGCTTCTCCTGGTAAAAAGGGTGGCTTGAGTAAGGGGTGGCCGAGGAGGAAGGTGCTCTCTGCAGGCAGGCAGAGAACTCCAGGGAAAGGGAAGAAAGTGCATCTGCCTGGGTTTTCTTCTCACATATCATGAACATAACTTCTGCTCACCAGTGGAGAGGAATTTCTGAAGGAGGTAAAGAGAATCCAGGAGTCTTGCCCCCAAATCTGTCTTCCCATGAAATCAAACACCAAGGATGGATAATTAATGTTCACTCCTTCCCATCCATACACCCCCCCCCCACACACACACACACAATGTTCTCCAGCCTCTTCTTCTTTCAACTCACCGAGGGTAATATAAAAGCCTGTTTGGACTTCGGTGTGAGCCCTTCATCATAGGTGAAGGGACGACTAGTCGACTAGCACAGTCCACCTTTACAACCCCACTCTGCTAACATCAACCCTGTTCCTAAAGTCACCCTTTCACGTCTTTCATTAGAAACACTGGTGGGCAGCACAGTTTTGTCTCTCACAATCCCACTCAATGGGACTGATGGGTACAATAATTAAAATAACTCTAAAGCTATTCTGATCCCAAACTAAAAATCACCTCTTACTCCATTTTCCATTCCAAATTTCCTGTTGTTCAAAATAGTCCATTGTTGATTCTGCAAAGAGATCTAATTACATTAAGACACTACAAAAATAAAATGTATAAAGACATTTCCAAAATCAAATTTCAACTCTAAGTTGATTAAGCACCTCCCACTATTATAATTTTTGCAGAAATTAGAGACAATTAAATCTCTTTGAACATTAATTTTTAGTTAAATATGTATTAATACAATGTTTATGTAGACTTAAGTATGCTGAAGCCTAAGAGTAAAAAAGTATACAGATATAATATTATAGTTTCAATAATCAAATTTTTTTCTGTATAATTTATTGAGGTAAACATTTCTATGTATTTATAGAAATAACAGTTCTGTTTTAAAAAATCTATTTTCTTTTAATGTATTGGGGTGATATAGGTTTCAGGTGTACATTTCTATGATACATGATTTATATATTGCATTGTGTGTCTACCACCCAAAGTTAAATCATTTAAGAATCAAATAAAATCATTAAGAAGAATGTTAATTTCATTATATTAATTTTAAGTATTTTGCTCTTGCAAGTCCAACAGAATTAAATTCTGATATTTTTATTCCACTCACTCTGGTATCCATGGATTTTGCTGTCTGCGTGAAGTTTAGGAATTTGCTGCGTTGTCAGCTTGAATTGTTAGGTTTTATTTGGGATGTTCCTTTCCCATCAAGAATATGTTTTCATGTCCCCTCTCGCTGGCTATCTAATCTAGTATCAATGTTTTAAACCTAGAGCCTCATAATGACCTGTACTCTCTGTTGAGCCCAGAATTCAGTTGATTTTTCACTTTCAAAGGCACATATGCTGTTCTTCCCACTGATGCCTTAAAACTCAGTATATGGAAAAAGTATTTCTCCCCCTAAGTGCACGCTTGCCTTGGTTGCACCTGTTCACTAAAGCCTGTGTGGCTTAGCCATGTCTGTTGTGATCCCTGCATACAAGAGCACATGAATATAACATGAACCCATTGCCCCTGGCATTTCACTCTAGCAATAGCAACCTGCCTTCTTGAGACCCCACATATGGAATGGTCACTCACTCCTTAAAACCCATCCTGTTTTCCCTTTATTGATTAAGGTATTACAAATCCATCCTTTTGATAAGACTGCAGTATTGTGGTTTTTTTTTAGGTCTGAGTAGCCCTATCTTTGTTGAGGAAAAATAACCCTCACATCTCTTGGGTTAGTTCAGCTTCTCTAAAAAGTAGATACTATTAGATAAGCAAAAATGAGATTAGACATGCAAAGGGTTTATTGGGACACAATTGAATGCAGTTAAAATGCAGCCAGAGTTATATAGTATTATTTAAACCTTTGTAAATGGAAATGATCTTTTAGGAATAGAATTTCAAGGTAGAAGAGTAGATGAGCCTGGCAGGTAGAGAAGCCTCTCTACTCCACCCCCCAACACACACACACACACACACACACACACACACACACAGCAACATGGAGACTGTGGTGATCTTGAAAAGAGTCAACATGAAGTAGAACGGTAGATACATGGTTGTGGTTGGATTAGAAGCAAATAGAAGATGAGAAAGTGCAGGAAAATCCATGTAGACAACTATTAAGAGAAACTCACCTGTGAAGGGGTAAAGCAAGTGAGGCTGCACAGGGGTAAATGGGTAAAGGAGGTTTAGGGTTTTGTTTGGTTTTATTCATAAAGAACAATACTAAACAAAGTTTATAAGCTATCAGACATAATCCAGAAAATGTGGAGATTGATGAAACAGAAGAGAGGATAGCAGGAGGAGAAATATAATATCAAGAAGAGATGGAATTTATAGTATATGTTTGGAGTTATTGGGTTCTGATAAAAGAAGAAGCATTTAATCAGTTATAATAGGAAGGGAGAAGAGAGGTACAAATGTGGGCAGATTTATGGATTGGGAGGGAACAATAAGAGGTCTCCTATCTGGTGCCTTCTATTCATTCTGTGAATTATGAGTCAAGGTTAACCACTAAGGACGTGAGGAAGGAAAATTTATGAGATTGCCATCTAGAAGAAGAAACCAAGGAGAATGAATGAAAGCAGATTTACAAGGTAATTGTGCCCATATGAGAGCTGAGATAAAGATATTAAAGGAATACCTAACTGACAGGACATGTGATTATCTCACACACACACAACCCTCTCCAATGAAGGCTAGGGATAGCAGATGGAAAACCTCATGCAGGCTGGAGGACTGCCATCCAAGTTCCAGGCAGGAAAAGAGAAGAAAGGGAATGCATTGAAAATGAAGGATTATAATGATGCTCCTAAGTTGTACATCGAAGTAAGGGGAAGCCAAAGACATGTAAAAAAACTTTTGAAAAAAAGCATAGGGCTGAAAATTACATTCATGTTCAAAATTTTGGCAGTGGGGTATCCTTGGCCAAATATCTTGGTGGATACCAACTTGTGGTTGGAGAGTGAAATGTCAGAATTTAATCTGAGAGGTGACAGGTTTTCTGATGTAGGACGCTGGGAGAGGTGGTCAAAATGCATTGCAAGCAAGGTCATGGAAGATGAGGAGGCATGGAGTTTCAAGGTCAAGGTGTAGATGGTACATCCACGTGGATCATGGATGGTACATCTGTGCGGGTGTTGGAATCCAAGGATTAAGCAGAACGATAGGTAGAATGTAGATGTCAGGATCCAGAGGATTGTTTTCAATGAGTTAAGGAAGTTATCGGGTGAACAGTGCTGGCAGAAATGAAGAAGAAGTAGAGTAGATTTCAACAGTCATTTTCACAGAAGCAGGAGTGTTGGGAGCTGAGGAAGGAGTGACGGTGTGAAGGCAGCACAGGAAGGAAAGAAGGATGCCTACCCCTTACCCTAGCCCTCAGGTATGAGGGGTGTGAGGAAAAAAACCCACTTCTGTCTTAGTCTGTTTGGGCTGCTATAAAAAAATGCCACAGACTGGAAAGGTTACAAACACCACAAAAAGATAATTAATTTTAATGAATTTACATACTAATGTAAGAGGTTAGTAACAGGGGAACTGGATGTGGGTATATGATAACTCTATTCTATCAGGCTTTTTTGGTAAAACTGCAATTCTTCTGTAAACCTAAAACAGTTACAAAATTTATGACTCTATGTATACGTCTTTGTGGTCTGTATGCATACATATCATGTGTAAATATCATATCGAATTAATATTATATATATATACATATATATATGTGTATGTATGTATATATATTCCTCATGGAAAAATAGTATTATTTTAGTATATGCTATGTGTAATGTACAGACCAAACTCAACATAGCATGAAGTTAGATATAGTCAGGGGCCCTGCTATGCAATGAAGAATATTTTAAACTCTGTAACTCTACTTCTGCACATGAGACCTCACTCCCTTTCCCCCCACTGACTTTTCTCTAAAGACCATAGATGCTGAGTGTGACGCCAGGAAATGAGGAACTGTGGAAATTATTGCCATGGAAGAGCAAAACCTTAAAAAAAAAAGGCTGGTGAATCTTAAGTTGCTGATGGATCTATCTCTATTTATCTCTATCTCTATCATCTCTATCTCTATCTCTATTTCTATCTCTATCTCTATCTTTATCTATTCATGTATGTGGATACATGAATAGACATGGAGATGGATATTTAGATATAAATATCTAGACAGATAAGTATATAGAGACAAACATTTTATGGATGGTAATTTGGCAATAGATATCAAAATTATAAATTTATATAGCCTTAAATAACAATTTCAGTTATAAGAATATTCTACAGAGATCATTACATAAATGTGAAATGACATATGTGCAGTGTTATTCTCTGTAGCATTTTCTGCAATGGCCACATGTATGAAAACAACCTAAATGTTCATCAATGAAGGATTAGTTAAGTAAATTTAACATGCAATGGAATACCATAAAGTATAAAAATAAATTTTTGACTCTATGTATACATCTTTGTGGTCTGCTTGCATATCATGTGAACATATCATCCCAAATTAATTTGCAACAGCATGGATGGAACTGGAGAGCATTATGCTAAGTGAAATAAGCCAGTCAGAGAATTTATAAATATCACATGATCTCACTCATTTGTGGAATATAATGCACATAAACTGATAAACAAAAATAGAAACAGAGAAGCATCGATCAGACCATCAAACCTCAGAAGGAAGGTAGGGGAGGGTGGGGGTAAGAGGGAGAGATCAACCAAAGGACTTGTATGCATGCATATAAGCCTAACCAATGGACACAGACACCAGAGGGGTGAGAGTATGAGTTGGGGGTCGGGGGTGGGGGTGGGTAATGGGGCGATAAGGACACATATGTAATACCTTAATCAATAAAGAAAAAAAATTTAAAAATATATGAGCCAGTACCCTATAAGAATCAGAAGAGAAAATACAGATTTATATGGGAGAAATGCCATTAAAATTGTCATACTTTAAAATATAATGCAGATATTTCATTTCTATATATAAGGTAGTGTAAAAAATCTTCTTTAAACTGTATTTCCAGGTAGATTAATTAATATAAGCATGGTAAATATAGCTGGACAACCTATGGTGCCATCCCAATATGAATTATCTACTTTTTCTTCTTATTGTTATGAAGATGACTTTATCCTTTGTTTCCTACTTTGATAGTTAAAAAAGATGTAACATCCTTGTCAGTGATTTGTTTGGATCCTTTCAACCAACTCTGAGTGAAGAAACAATATGAAAAGTGAGTAGCTTTAAATTATTTATATGGATTAATAAAATGGTTCAGAAAATAGTGACAAATTCAGTTCAGGAATGTTAAAATCTCTGAAATAAGTAATTACACAAAAAATAGAAAGTTCAAACATGGCTTTAATGATACTGTCAGAATTTGCAATAACCCAGGAGAGAAAATGGTAAGAAATAAATGCCTTCAATTCTATAAGGAGATAGTGAAAAGGGAAAAACAAGAAAACGATTAAAATATGAGCTTTTATGTATCTTTAAGGGATACCAAAAAACCATAATAATAATAAGAAACTGCCATTAGCCATTTCCAGTGATGTGTAGGTGGGACATAAAGGATTATCTTTATTATATTTTATACTGTTTTCATACTTTTTTTCTCAAGAAGAATAAGCTTTTAAAACTAGTTCTAAAAACTGACTAGCAATGCTATAAAAGAACGAGAAAGAAGAAAATTAAGCTATAAATTAAACCGGAATAATAAAGGAAGCCTGTCAAGTGGAAGTCCTGCTATAAGAAGCATAGCATTGTGTTAGACCTGAGGAGAGAGGATGGACCTCTGGCTGCCCCCCACCGCCTGGCCACACCAGGCCACACCTGCCTCGTGCTTTGTTTTCAGTGCAGGAAATCAAAACCTCAAAAATCCTAAAGGGTCTATGGCTCCAAATATATCAAGTTAAAGAAAATCTTGAGTGAGTTCATTCTGCAGCCACTTTTGCCTGAAACATATTATGCATGAATCTCCTACCCAGGTCACCAATAAAATATCAGATTAAAAATGGCCATTTCTTCATTGGCTTAAATATGCTGGTCCACCGCCTCAACATTTCCCAGGAAGAGAGTGGAGTGCTCTACTGGATGGCTGTGGTTTACATACACACAGGCGCAGATTGTGTTATCCCATCAGTGATGGAGCATGGGATGTCTTCAATGTGAGTGTATTTCTTTTTAAAAAAATATATATTTTATTGATTTTTTACAGAGAGGAAGGGAGAGAGATAGAGAGTTAGAAACATTGATGAGAGAGAGAGACATCGATCAGCTGCCTCCTGCACTTCTCCTACTGGGGATGTGCCCGCAACCCAGGTACATGCCCTTGACCGGTATCGAACCTGGGACCTTTCAGTCCGCAGGCCGACCGGTTTCGGCGTGAGTGTATTTCTTTACATATAAATGTATTTCTGTTCTCAAAAATCACTGGCTTTCTTTATTTTTTTTATATCATTTCATATACCAGTGGTTTTCTGTCACTGTTGTTCCTGCTACCACTGTTGGATACAAATGGAACCAGGTGGTTCAGTTTACCCAGTTTGAAACCACAGGGCAGTATGTCAAATGATAATACTATTTCAGGCAGAGCAATATGTGCCTGTAGCAACCCAGTGACACAGAAGCTCTATGGTCACTGAGGGAGTTTTTCTTGGTAAAACTGGAGAAAGTCATTGCAATAGCCAACACATTTACATGTCTGTCCCAATCTGGGACCTGGAACTGGGTTAATAGGACAAATCCAGTGAGGCTGTAGGAGTATGATTCAGTTCCTAGTACACATCACATTCATCATTCTCTGGCTTGTGGTTAGCTACAGAGCAGGCCACTCACAAAGAAACACTGGGGAGGACTTTCAAACTGTCAGTGAACGGTCCTGATGATGAACACAACTTTACCACGAGGAGGATGACAACACGTTTCACTGAGTTAGAATCTCAGGCAGGCAATTTCCATCAATAATTAATATGTTGTTTGGTCAATAAGATAGTTGAGTTATGATCAATATTACATCATAAAGCAGTAATACAATTTTGAAGGTCCAAAATGGATTGTCATATTTTATTTCCCAAAGCAGTTAAGTCAGCGTTTTCTGAAAGATGAAGTTGTTTTTATAAATGCTTAGTGATTTGCTCAGGACACAGGGGAAAAAAAACAACCCCCCCCCAAAAAAAAAAGGTAAAACTGGGAATACAGTTCCTGTCTCCTGGAATGTAGTTCTGTGCTTGGTCCAGAGAGCACTCACTCCTAGTGACTCTATATGCTTAGGTCAGGCTATGTGGAATGGACAGGTACAGCAATGATTCTCACATGGGGTGCCCAGAGCAGCAGCAGCAAGATCATCAGGGAACTGGTCTGAAAAGCTAACTCGGGATCTCTTCTCTAAACCAACTAGATAGGAAACTCTGAAAGTGTCGCCTTCAAACCCTGTGTCTTATCAAGCCTCCTGCTCTTGTGAAACATGCTAACATTTGGGAGCCAATGACACGAGACCAGACAATTGGTGATGTCTGGCCAGTTCTCCTGCTATCACTCAAAGAATCTGAGGTTTCTAGATAAGGGTCATAAGAACCCAGACTATAGATTTCACTTTAGAAGGGAAGATAGACAAACACATAATCACACAGACTTTACAAAGAAAAGTATATGAGGTGTTATGGAACTTCATCAGATCATGGAGAAATTGAATTGTGGGTAAATCAAGGGATTGATGTTTTGTGGAGACAGGAGGGGTGAGCGGGTGTTAGGTGAAGTATGGCAGAGTAAGGATACAGGTAAAAGGCAGTTGTGAAGGATTCAAGAGCAAAGGTGTGAGCAATGAGGGAGGAAGCTGAAGTAGTGGTACAAGATTAGTAGGGTTTCAGGAAGGAAAGTGTGAGTAATAATAATAATTAAAAAAAGAGGTCTGAGCCCCTGATGGAGGTATGAGTCCTGGGAGAGAGATCTGGGCACTGGAGGGTGGCCTGAGTCCCAGGTGGGGGTCTGGGTCAAGGGCTAGACCTCAGGATCATGGAATGATGGTCTGGACTGCTATGGAGGTCTGGACCCTGATAAAGGACTGGATATGGGGTTTGAGGTCTGGGACACTGAATAGACTTCTGGGCCTCGGCATGAAGATCTGAGGCCCGGATGTAGGTCTGAACCTCTGATAGAGGTCTGGGTTCTGGGAGGGCAGTTTGGGCCCCAGAGGGAGGTCTGGGCACTGGGGGAAGATCTGGCCCCTGGGCTGGACCTCTGGGTCATGGAATAGTGGTCTGGACTGGGTCCCGGGATAGCCTTCTGGGAACTGGCATGTACATGGGGGACCCCAATATAGATCTGAGCCCCGGAAAAATGGATCAATCCTGAGAGGGAGGTCTGGACACTGGAGGGCGCTTTGGGACCCTGTTTGAGTTCTGGGACAGGAGTTGGTCCTCTCGGTCATGGAATGGTGGTCTGGACTACTGTGGATGTCTCAAACTCGATAAACGAGTGGATACTGGGTTCAAGGTCTGGGCCCTGGCATGAAGGTCTGGGACCTGGATGTAGGTCTGATACCCAAATGGAGGTCTGGGTCCTGGGACAGAGGTGTGGACACTGGAGGGCAGTCATGGAATGGTGTCTGGACCCCAATAAAGGACTTGCTACTGAGTTTGAAGACTGGGTCCCTTGATGGCCTTCTGGGCCCTGGCATGAACGTCTGGAAACTGGATGTAGGTCTGAGCCCGGAATGGAGGTCTGGGTCCTGAGAGGGCGGTTGGGGCCCTGGAGGGAGTTCTGGGCTCTTGGAGGTCTGACTTGTGGGCTGTACCTGTGGGTTGTGCAATGGTGGTCTGGACTATGGTTGGAGAGCTCGCCCCTTGACACAACACTGGATTCTGGGATAACATAAATACTGTGGCATGACCTGTAGTGGCTAAAAGGAAAAATAATTAGTCCATATGTTTTGACTTGAAAATAATTCTAAGACACATTTTCAGTAATAAATGAATGACAAGAAAAAATGTACACTGTGATTCCACTAATGTACCAGAAAGTTCAACTATATATCTCTCTTTGTGTATAAACATATCTGCTTATATAAATGTAACTCCATAGACACAGATCTGGAAAGCACACATGAAGCTTAAAAGAGTGATTTGCAAAGAAAAAAAATAATCGTATGGGCATCAGTGCAAGGAGAAATTTTGCATTTTAGTATATGATTTCTATATTACCATGACTTAAAAATGAGTAAGAAAATTAGAGTAATCTT
>NW_006294876.1:7005334-7012981 GCF_000327345.1 Myotis davidii | reverse complement strand
GCATGAACTTTCTATTGTTAAGCTCATTGCTAACAGAGGTATTTATTGCCAGATAGACAATGAGCATTACCAAAGAACAAAAATAAATAAATGCTAAATGCATGGTAGCTTTTGAGCATATTTATTGAGGTTGAGTCAGTTTCTCAGAGTCTGAGCTCTCTGAGCACTAGAAAGGAAGAAGCTGAGGGTAGCTTTCCTCTAAGTAACAACTCTAGAAGGTCAGGGGCACCTTCCCACTGCTAGAACCAGGATGGAGCTGGACAGGAGGGAGATGTTCTAATCCCTCCACATGATGCGGATGCTGATAGTTTGAAGCTCTGGAGGGAATGACTGAAACTAATAACATTCATTCATTCATTCATTCATTCTTATTTTGTATTCTCTACTGCAGAAGACAAATAGCAAAAAGACACCCCCATTGATGTTCCCCATTCAGAATGGAATGGCACTGTCATTAGCAACAAGAGCCTTCCATTTCTGGTTGGGATGGGGTGATGACTGAGGAGAGGGAACTCCCTCCTTCACTGGATTAGGTACAGAATATTTAAATGACCTTAAACATCTTTGTCAACATAACAACCTGGTTGCATAGCTTGAGCGTATTACTCTGGAATACATAGACACTTTAGGCAAAACAAATCTGTCCTTAAAAAGTCATTTGTAGAAGGTTTTTCAATAGTGTAATCATGTACCATTGTGTCATCAAGTTAGATTTGTACCCAAATATCACTGGAAGTCCAGTTACTCTCTGAGCCTAATATTATTCCAGTGAACCTAGTACCAAGCTAAATGTATGAGAGAGAGAACAAAGTTTGAATAAAGGCTTAGTGTCACTATCCACATTTTCTATCCCCAAGCTATAACCAAGATCCAAAAGTTTGGTTAGGGACTTTGTCATTTTCATCCTCACAGTAGCTATAGAGAGAGATACTGGAATTCAAAGACTTCATTCAATTTTTTTCCCTGAAGGGCTTCATAACTATTTCCATTATGAAATGAACCCTGTGTGAGGTCAAATATAGAGCATGGTTTAAATTTTGTTTGGGGACTTAAATGTCATGAAAAGTCTCTTTCTCTCTCTCTCTCTCTCTCTCTCTCTCTCTCTCTCTTTTAGCTATGTGTGAGTGGCATATTTATTTGGTTAGAACTCTTAAAGGGTAAGTGATGTTCTATTAGTTAATCTAAAAAATAAACCCCAAATCTTCAAAAACATCAATAATTTATAATTCAGAAAATTTCTAAATAGTATAGACTCACTAAAATTTTTCAGCATGAAAATAAGTGACTATATAATATGACTGGCCTTATTGAAGTTGGTGGAACTTAGCTAGAAAATTTTCTGCAAGAGAAAGAATTCAGAAACTTTCCTATATTGCCTAGTGTACATTTGATGGCAATTAAACAAAAACTAATTTTTCCACTTAAAGCTGGTATCAGTTATTGCATTTTTATATTCTAAGAGTTGTATTAAATGTTCTACAATATAGAGTATCCCAAAAATGTACACACACACTTTGAATAATTATTAAGACAGTGTTAATTAAAATACATTTCATTTTCAAAATTGAGCTATCAGCTGTTAAAGTGTGTATACATTTTTGTGGGATACCCTGTATTATTTTATTAATTTTCACAATAAAATTATATCCTTTCTAATAATAGACAAACAGGGTAATTGACTGTACCTTCGCTATGCCTTCCATTGGCTAATCAGTGCGTATGCAAATTAACCCAACCAAGATGGCGGCCGGTAGCCACACAGCTGAAGCGAGCAGGAGGCTTGCTTTCTCCAGTGATGGAGGAAGCCAAGGTTCCCCGCCTACCACGGCCTGGCTCTGAGCTCCAAAAGCAACAAAGTTTCATGTGATCATAATGATACAATGTTTTAAGATATATACAGGGCATCATCACCTGCATGCAGACCATACCAAATGCCATAAATTGTTTAATTAAGTGTGAACAGATGACAAACTTGCTTAATATTTGTTCAAGGATATAATTTAACTTTTGTAAAAATGCTATATTGGCAGCTCCTTCACAGTTATGTTATGTTAATATTCAACAATGTGCTTTTATCTACTGCCCTGAACAATAGCAAAAACAAATCAAAACAGTAATTAATAACTTGGCCCAGCTGGTGTAGTTCAGTGGTTGTATGTCAACCTATGAACCAGTAGGTAATGGTTTAATTCTCTATTGGTGCAGATACCTGGGTTGTGAACTTTATCCCCAGTATGGGACATGTAGGAGGCAGGCAATCAATGATTCTCTCTCATCTTTGATGTTTCTATCTCTCTCACTCCCTTTCCCTTCCTCTCTAAAATCAATAAAAATATATTTTAGAAAAAGAATTAATAACTTCAGAACAAAGTCAATGAAACTGAGGTAAAAATCACAAGAATCTCTAAGTGTGTTTGCAAAACCACTAACAGCATTATTTAAATACTAGAGGCCCAATGCATGAAATTTGTGAAAGAGTAGGCCTTCCTTCCCCCGGCTGCTGGCACCGGCTTCCCTCTGGCACCTGGGACCCGGGCTTCCCTCACAGCCTGGCTTCGTCCGGAAGGCTGTCCAGAAGAACATCCAGTCTAATTAGCATATTATGCTTTTATTATTATAGAATATATACATTTTGTCCTACTTTTTTACAAGTGGGGAAATTAAGCTTTCAGAGGATAAATTTCTTGCCTGAGTTTATGCTGCTGGTAGAGGACCTATAACAGAATGCTGTTCTTGGTCTTATCTTAGTTTTTGTTTTTTTTGTTTTTTAGTAACTCCAAAAGTGAAATTCTCATAACAAGAAAAAGGGGAAGAATTCTAAGATAACAATCGGGTATTCTCATTCAGTTTAGGGGATAAAACAGCCACTAGACTTCTGGGGTCCAATGTCCCTGCCAACACTGTTTCTCATGTAGCTAAATAAAATCTGATTTTCAGGTCCCATGGTAAAAAATATATATTCCATGTTGGCCTGAAAATTGAACCAAAACATTTAAGTTTGTTTATTATAATTTTAACTCACTATACACATTTTTATATTCACTAGTTTTCTTTCAAATAATGGTTGGTATGCAGCACCAAACACAATTGTTTGTGGGAAATATTTGAGGGAGTTTGGATATAAATAGATATTATAATTTTCTTTATTAATTCATATGAAGACCAGGTGATGAAGCTGATCATAACCTTGGTATTATGATTGAGCCCAAGTACATTTTATGGTGCTTCCAAGCTTATTGTAATTGATGAACTCTTTTAGCATCATTAAATAATGACCATGATAATATAGAGACCCTGGCCCATAACTTCCCCTCCATCCAAAGCAAATGTTTGGTTTGGTATTCATAATGTACTTGTATAGTATAAAAAGCAATCTTCATTTAAAAGGGAAATAATTGAGCCCTGGCCAGTGTGGCTTAGTTGGTTGGGCATCATTCTATGTGCCTAAAAGTTGCAGGTTCAATTCCCTGTCAGGGCCTAAGCCCAGGCTGCATGTTGCAGGCTTGATCCACAGAAGAGGGCATTGTAGGAGGCAGCCAATACATGTTTCATGCTCACATCGATGTTTCTCTCTCCCCTTCCCTTCCTCTCTTTCTATAAGTCAATAAAATTATTTTTATAAGGGAAATAATTGAGGCATAAATCAGGAAAGGAGATGTATTCTTGACCTCAGGAAAAAATAGTAATGGAAAAAAAGAAGGATGATATAAGAGAGAAGATCCTACAACCAAGGGCGGAAGTTAATATTATAGATATCCATTAAGCTAAAAAAGAAGACATTTCATTGCCTACTTAGAAGGAAGCTGGTGCAACTGAAAAATGAATTTCTGTATTCTGACTGAGCTGAATTTGGTGCAGTGTTCTCTTGTCAGGAAAATGATGTGGAATGGAACAAATAAATGCAAGATTACTTTTCTAAAGATGGCAGCCAAAATATCTCCAATCTCACATGCTCTTTTGTAAAGTTATCTTGCCACCCCTCATGTAGTGATGAAGCCAAATTCCCCTCCTCTCCAATCTGGGCTGGCCCTGTAGTTACTTGGAATAACTGAAGGTTGCATAGAGCACATTCTGAGCCTGCTGAGACCAGGCATCAAACAGACCTAGAAGTTTATGCTTTTGTGCTTGAGGGGAAGCTGGCCGTTATATAAGAATTTGACTAACCCGAGATGGTCATACCATGAAAAGACCACCATAAGCCATTTGAAGATTATGTGGGGCAGAACTGAGGGCCTTGCCCACAACCCCAGCTGGGTACCCAGCCTAAAGCTAGAAGTGAGGCCATTTAGGAAATCGAACTTCTACGAGTAACCCTAGTTGGGCCACCCAGCTGGTGCCACATGGAGCAGAATTGAGTTGTCCCAGCTGAGTCCTGGCCAAACTGCAGAATTTCAAGCACATAAATATTTTAAGCCACTATGTTCTGCAGTATATACTTTGAGGTCCTCTAACCTCAATAAACTATATACACAGAGATGAATATTCATAATGATTGGCCTAATTTACTGGGCTATTGCCTCTACTTGATTTACTTTAATGAGTCCCAATAGACCTTTTATATCCATCAGCATCCACACAAGAAAACAGAGACCACTCCAGAGAATTCAAACAAGGGAAATTCAACACAAGGGTACGTGAGATGGAAGAGTGAGGAGCCAAAGGATAGGCAACCCAGAGTGTTGACAAACACTTGAGAGCTGCCACCATCCTGGAGCTGATGGATAATGGGAAAAAGGAGAGTTTCAAGAACCCAGGAGCTAGAACTGTCTTATGGGGACTGCCTCATGGAAGTTGGGTTATGGAAGGTGAGGTTAGCCACCAGGCGGTGGAGCCACGGGGGAAAAGCTTCCTCGTGTCACTCTCTTTCTTTCTTGAGGTCTTCAGCATGTTTATTGAACCAGTACTTGACAGCAGTGATTACTGAGTTGAGAACAGACCTGAGTGCACACATCACTTTATATGCCAAAGTGAGACAAGAGCAGTCCTGATACAGGTTCATAATCATGTGCCAGCCTTCCTCCTAACCCTGATGCTTCAGCTCACTTACAGATTCACTTCTGATAGGTGTAACTGCTGAGCACACTGTACAAACATATTTGAAGTACATTTTAAACATACTGACCTCACCAAGCTAGAGTGACTATGTTGTTGGGGTCAGAGGTGTGGATAGGTGACCTCCCAAGTAGAAGTTGACACTGTGTGATCACAGTGGAGAAAATGTGAATGATAATGATTTTAAGAGCCAGTCATTTTATTCTTTATTTTCCCAATTTTTTTCTCACTGTCTCATTCCTCTGACACCTTCCCAGGAACTTCAATTGCCCTATTGAACTGACCACTGAAAATGCCTTCTCCCTCAGCTAAACCACACTGGGACCGTGCTTTGTTAACTTTGATTCCTCGAGTGTGCTCCCTAAGCACAGACTAGGAGAAGATAGTAGAGTAATATTACATGAGTAATGTCACAACAACCTGTGAGGAATTAGCCTCTTTATGTTTCAAAACTGGGTGGGAGACAGCAGGTAGACAACCAGAAATAAGATATTTGAAATCTTAGCCAAGAACCCAGAATGAATTTGAAACATGCTGGGAACAACCTTAAATACTCCTTACCCCCTAATTGCAGTCATTAAAATGCACCTCTGCATGGGTTATTGATAGTTTTATGAGCCATCCTTCATACACAGTAATCACTTTACACAAAAATATAGGTCAGTCAATAAGAAGAGCCAGTTCAAGCAATTAAATGTTTGGTCTGATGTCTATCACTATATTGAAATCTTTAAGAACACAGGAGCAATTTCACTATTAAATCACAGTGGTAAAAGGAAATTCAAAAGTTATGGATTAAAAAATGAAATTACAAGTATCAAACAATGAAACCATGTGCCTCTTCAATAAATGGTGATGGGAAAATTGGAAAGCCACATTAAAAAAACACCTATAGTTTGTCCCCAGGTACAAAAATTAACTGAAAATATATTAAATACCTAAATATAAGATCTAAAACAATAAGTTACATAGAAAAAGACATAGGTACTAAACTTATAGAACTTGGTCTAAGAGAAAATGTTACGAATTTGATCTCAAAGGCAAGGGAAGTATAGGCAAAAATAAACAAATGGCCCTATCTCAAGCTGAAATGCTTCTGCACAGCAAAAGATACCACCAACAATGCAAAAAAAACCCAAACAAATGGCATAAGATATTTGCAAACAACAGCTCTGACAAGGGGTTAATATCTAAAATATTTAAAGAACCCATATAACTCAATGTCAAACAAACAAAATCCAATTGAAAAAAAAGCAGAAGACCTGAACACACACTTCTCCCAAGAAGACATACAATGGCCAACAGATATATGACAAGATGCTCAACTTCACTAGCTATTAGGAAATACAAATCAAAACTACAATGAGATACCACCTTATACATGTTACAACAGCCAATATCAACAAGACAAGTAATAACAAGTGTTGGAGAGGCTGATGGGAAAAGGGAACCCTCATTCACTGCTGGTGGGAATGTAAACGGCACAGCCACCCTGGAAAGCAGTATGGCGGTTCCTCAAAAAATTAATACTAGGGTTACCACATGACCCAACAATCCCTCTTCTGGGTATCTATCTACCTGAAAAATTTGAGAACATTTATTCACAAATACACATGCACCCCTATGTTCATTGCAGCATTATTCACGGTGGCCGAGACAGGGAAACAACCAAGGCGCTTTTAATAAGAGACTGGATAAAGAAGATGTGCATATACATAATGGAATACTACTCAGCCTTAAGAAAAGATAAAATATTTCCATTTGCAACAGCATGGATGGACATTGAGAATATTATGCTAAGCAAAATAACTCAGTAATAAAAAGCTAAGAACAACATGATTTCACTCATATGTGGGATATAAAGCTGAACCTCATAGACACAGATAACAGTATGGTGGTTACCTGAAGTAAAGGGAGCCAACTACATGGGGATGGAAGATGATTTGACTGTGGGTGGTGGGCACACGATACAGTATACAGATCATGTATCATAGAAATGTTCACTTGGAACCTAAAGTTATTTACTAACCAATGACACCCCAATAACTTTATCATGAAAAATAAATTAAAAAGCAAAAAGAGAGGAAAGGAAGTATGCATATTGAAAGAAAAAAGAAAAGAAAGAGCATTCATCTGTATGCAGCTGGAAGATCCACGCCCTCAACTGCCCAATGATCGAGGAGATGGGATTTAATTACCGTATTTGCCTGCGTATAAGACGATTTTTTGGCCCTGAAAAATATGCCTCCAAGTGGGGGGTCGTCTTATATGCCAGGTACACTTCAGATAGACTGACCATAGTGCTTGCCCCATGCCATAGTGGCCTCCCGATGCCCTCCCACTTCATTCCACATACCGTTCAGGCATCAGCAGCACTGCTGGGTGTATGCTCGGCTGTTATGCGATTTTGCTGTTATGCGATATTACCACACTCGCAAAATCGCACACAGCCGACCATACACCCAGTATGATAACGCAAAATCGCGAATCGCGATACCATACTGGGTGTATGGTTGGCTGTGTGCGATTTTGCGAGTGTGGTAAATTCGGGTTACCGTATATTTCTTTACATATGCATTGAATTTTAAAGAAGGC
>NW_006294876.1:6981653-7004835 GCF_000327345.1 Myotis davidii | reverse complement strand
AAAGAGTGACATACTCCATGCATAGACAATTTGCTGTACATTTTTATAATCTCACTCACATATTACTGCATGAGGCCTGAAATTTTTTTCTCTGCCAACTCATAGCACCAAATACAATCCATATTGTTTCCAATACATTGTTTCCTCTTATAAAGGTTTAACTTATCTATTTACCTTGTTTCCATGAAAAGACTACATTTAAATAGACTCTATGTTTTGGCCAGTGTTAAGAGAAGACTATGCTTGAAACTTTTTAAAACTCAGTGGTCGTGACACCGTAACGACCAAAGACCAGTCACCAAGAGACTGCATGCATGGCAAGGCGCGGGTGGGCGGGGCCATGCAATTTCATGTGCTGAGCTTCTAGTACTAGTATAATACTTTCTAAACAGGTTTACATTTTTACTTATTTTATTTAACAAAAATTCCTAATATACTCCAACCTCAAAATGCGTACATAAGAGTTAAAGAAGTGGATTTTTGTAGTGCTTTTCTCCCAAGAATCTCCAGTATGCCTACCAATGTCTGTATATATATATATATATATTTTTTTTTTCAGGACCCATATCTTCATTTCTCCCCTACTATTCACCATGAGGTTTTTAAGGACTTACTTAATACATAGATTGTAAGATCTGTGAAGTGTAGCAGTCTAAACATTCAGCAAACTCATGGCATGACAATCTGGAAAACTGTCCCATAATGATTTATTTCATCAGTTGAAAGGTACCACATATAAACGTCTACTAAAATCAACTGACACAAGTACTACTAGTATGACTATGAATACATTGCTTATTGTAGTGAACATAGTGAAAAATGATCCATACTTCCTGAGCAATATTTTAAGCAGTTTACTTTGTATTTTTACTATTCTGTAAATATACATATGAAATAGTTTCATAGAAAGATAACTAGTGAGAAAACAGGGTTAAAAGTAACATGAAAAGAAGATCACCACACCGCAATCTGATTATCTTGGATCTCTATGCTTTATCTTAGAGAATGTGCTTTGTATTGTAAGTAAATGTCACATAATGTATATGGTTAAAGCACCGAAATGAATAGAATCCTTTTTCAAAGCCTGACACTGATTTGGATACAAATAGAATGGAGTTCAATATGGAAATAATGTTGAAGAGCAAGGGAACAATTCAGAAATCAGAACTTTCCCCTCTGTTAACGCAGGGTAATTTACTACACAAGAGAGGTGATGACAGAGAAAGAATTCTAATGCCTCAGGAATAAAAGATGGCCGTGCCAGATTGACTGGAATGTGCAGGCCTTTCGTGATTTCTGAATTATCCCCTGTACTCACTGCATCGCCTGATTTCAGGATCAGTTAAGCTTTATCACTGGTTGGTTTCCTGACCGCCATCCAAATATTCTAAACTGTGACTAATAATTTGTTCTGCACACTCCCTTTAATCCTTTATTTTGTTTGATAAATTTTTCTATTCATTCATCTACAAAATGCTTATTTGACAGGCCCCACAAAAATGAGTATTAATTTAGGAATGATATGGCATTTTCCTGGGTCTGTTCATTTCTGAGCAAATCAATTTGTTTAAATCATCACTTTAAGGAACACAGATGCATACATATAAATTGCATAGGGCACTATACTTTTTAGATTGTTAAAACAGAAAATGAGTATATCTGGTCTATGACAATCTTGATCTGTATATTATTAAGCAGATGTCAATTAAGTAACTTCTATGAAAATAGAATAAGCAGTCTATCTAACTTCTTTAAGTGTGGGCTCTATACCAATCAATCAAGACAAGCACCAAAATCATATGCAGTTGAATTAAACACGTTATCTTCTTAAAAAGAAGATAAAAAGTCTTTATCTAAGTAACATAGCAAATTATGCTCTTAGTTGTTATCAACTGATGCTATTAAACAGCATTGCAATGTATTAGGGTATTTATTAGCAGTAAAAATTCTCAGTGCAGAAAGTGTCATGTGGACCAATGCCAATGAAGACAGAGTTGTCTTAGAGAAACGTTAGTGCAGGCAGGATGGCTCTGGACTTTATCTAGGACCCCTGTGCCAGTCAGGAGAGATCTGGCTAAGCTACAGGAGGCAACAGTGTCCAAGTTTAAGTGCATTCAAGCAAAAGTTTTGCCTTTTTGTTTGGAGTGGAACGATGTAGATTCGGTGGGGTGCTGCACTCTGCTGCTCTCATGGAGACAGACAAAGTCTCTGCCTTCTGGAATGAGTCCTGACAGTTGAACATGGATGTGGCATGCCGCTGCTTCTCACATCTCATTGACCAAAGCAAGGCACACACAGTTCCTGATGTCCAAAAGAAGGGAAATTGTTTTCAGAAGAACAACTTGAATTACTGGCGAACTGATGTTTACCGCCCCCCAGAGTAAAGTCCTGATGACTACCACCCCCAAAGTAAAGTATCATTGGAGAAACTGCATTAAAAATCCAGGTAGGGCCCGTTTGGCATAGTGCAGTGGTTGAGCATCGGCCTATGAACCAGGAGGTAGTTGTTCGACTTCCTGTCAGGGCACATGACTGGGTTGCAAGCTCAATCCCCAATGAGGGGCATGCAGGAGGCAACAAATCAATGATTCTCTCTCATCATTGATGTTTTTATATCTCTCTCTTCCTTCCTCTCTGAAAGCAATAAAAATATATTTTTAAAAAATTTAAGTAGGAAAAGCTTTGATTCCTATCCCACCCAGTAAACTAAGATGCATCATTTTTTTCAATTATGAGAATATTTAAACTCATCCATTTCTTTTTTTAACTTCTCTTCCAGTAAACTTAAAGTCAATCTTGAAACTCCACTCTGAGTCAACTATAGAACCCTGCAATTTGATATTTTAAGACATTTTGGAAAAAAATAATTACCCTTGTCAGGCAGCAATGGCCTGCTCTAGAACCCAGCGTGCTTGGTAGTAGGGAGCTTCATGAGGGAGTGAGGCCTCAGTGTGAGCTCAGTGGTGAATCTCAGGGTCTAGAAGCTGGATGTTATCAGCCAACTGTGCTCCTCATGGCTTGTTTTCTGGTAGTGATATCTGAGCAGAGTACCCTCATGACCACCACAGAGAATTAATGTGTTATTGCAATAATCTGTAATGGTATTATAAATTATATAAATATGTATATATGCCAAGTTTTAAGTAATATACATTTCAAGTAAATGTAAACTCTAAGTTAGAATAACTAAGTGACAAAAATTGACTACTAAGTGCTAATGATCCAAGGTAAATGAATTAGCTACTAAACATATTGATTAACATTACTCACTCTCTTTTTTTTTTGCAGTTAAAAACACTTGTCTTAAAACAATCAATTTTTTCCCACAAATTTGATTTTCAAGCATAGGGTGATTTTATTTTAAAATAGACACTTTTATTTTTTCTCAGAAATTACTCTTGAACACCTTTTGTTTGGCCTTTCACTGAAATGTTTGAAATTTCATACAAAATCCTACTTTCTTTGCTTTAATATTTGCAATTCAAATATTTACCCTTTGAGATATATCTTTATGATGACATCTTCTCTTGGCAAATAGAATGACCATATGTGGTTAGAGAAAAAGTGTTGTTTTTTTTAATGCAAAGGTTGATCTTTCCTTTCTGGGTAATACCTTCAAGCTGTATAACTGAATACTAGCCAGGGATGAGGAGAAATCTTTACAGATGGTTCTTCAAACCCTAATAAGCTTCAAATGTCATAGAATGTGGCTTTGTGCCTGATGTTTTAATGTCAGTAAATATTTTGTTTTCAAATAATACTATGTTATTTTTAGTAAAGTAATCATTCCTGGCTTCACCTTGTTATACCATAAGAAAAAAAAATAGTATAAGTAAAACTACAGAGTTCTTTTATTTAAAACATTTGGTTAATTACATGGAGGCTAAAAAAAAACTCTTACCCTAGGAGCTTTTACACTCAGCCCTGGGCTGTAGACTCTACATGTGTGGAACTTCCAAAAGCTTCTGTGAGCCTCAGTAGAATCCAGAAGACCCCCAAAGTGAATGTTTTAATAACACTAATATAGTTAGCAAATACATTTAAAATTTGTGTATTGATACATAAAGTAACTAGAGGCCCAGTGCACAAAATTAATGCACTCGGGATGGGGGGGTCCCCTCAGCCAGGCCTGTGCCCGCTTGCAGTCAAGGAGCCCTCGGGGGATGTCCTACTGCCGGCAGAGGCCTAAGCTGGCAGTCAGACATCCTTAGGGGACTCCTGCCACTGCCACTGCGCTCGCCAACCATGAGCCCAGCTTCTGGCTGAGCGGTGCTCTTCCTGTGGGAGCCCACTGATCACCAGGGGGCAGCTCCTGCGTTAAGCATCTGCCCCCAGTGGTCAGTGCATATCATAGTGACTGGTGACTGGCACCCTGCCTTGGTCTGGCGCCCCCACTCACTTGCTCCACCATCCCGCCACAGCCAACACCCGCCATGTTCTGTGTGCACCCCTGGTGGTCAGCTCATGTCATAGTGACCAGTTGTTCGGTTGTTCAGTTGTTCTGCTGTTCAGTCTATTTGCATATTAGCCTTTTATTATATAGGATATTTGTGAAACTGTCTTTTGGATAGTAAGTATGTGTGTGTGTGTGTGTGTGTGTGTGTGTGTTATTTGGATAATAAATGTGTGTATTAGTGCTAAAGAAATCTAGTTTTATATTATCATTCTAAAACACATATACAGGATTTGCACCATTTCATTTCAAGTTGCTCATATCTAGCTAACTGATTCAAGGAAAATAGTGGCAATTTGAGACAGCTAAAATTTCGTAAGGCTCATAGCACTGGTGCCCTATATTTAATTGCCTAATTTTGAATTTTAATATTTTATACTTTTTTAAAAGAGATGAATTTGCATGCATATATGAATAACCCATGGGCACAGACAATAGTGTGGTGAAGGCCTGGAGGGGGGCATGGGTAGGTTGAAGGGGAATCAATGGGGAACATAAGGGAGACATCTGTAATACTTTAAAAATAAAGATTTTTTTAAAAAAGGAAAAAAAAAGAGGTGCTCTAAGATTGAATGAGCTCTAGGAGCCAAAATCTATATCAGTCTGATGGTTATCATTTCTCCCCTGACGTGCTCTGATGCCTGTTGAACAAATGGGCTTCAAGACTTTTCCCTCCTTTATAATAGGAAGGTCAGGTAACCCTCAGTGTTCATTAACTCATTTCTGACATACACACAAATTCATAGACTCTTAACATTGGATTTTCAATTCATCCTTCTTAGGTTTTCATTTATAAGGAGATATTTGGCATGGTAACATTAGTTAATTCTTTAGCTACAATAAATGCAATAAAATTTTTGAAAAGATAGCACAAAACTAAAAAATACACTAGCAATCTCATTTATTAATAAATACAAAAATATTAAATGCTTGCAAATGAATTTACAAATACAGTAAACAATAACACACAACACCTTACTAGTGTTTATTCCAGGAATATGATAGTATAGCATCATGTTATCAGGTAAAAAGAGCAAATCTAAGAGATCATGTAAAAAGTACAATTGAAAAGATTTCTGTTTTTTAAAGTAAAATAGGAGTAGGCAGGGATCTATTTACTATGATTTTAAATTTCTCTCTCAAGCTAACATTGTGAATATGCTATTCTAGAAATGTGTGCCAATATGATTAGACATGAAATGAATTATGAAGTATTATTTGAGAAGAAATGTTATGAAATTATCAGTGTGTGAAGATGATATTTTGATAATCTAGAACAAGCAAAGGACTTTAATGTAAAACTATTGCAGACAAGAAGTGAACTGAGTGAGATAGATGACTTCAAAACACACATGGCAAAATCAATAGCTTTCTTCTGATTCAAGCTAACAGATGGAAGATATGGATCTCTCACGCCCTATACAAAATCTCATCGAAATGAACAGGTGTGTGTGTGTGTGTGTGTGTGTGTGTGTGTGTGTGTGTGGACATAGAGAAATTTTTGAGCAATTTTTTTGTAATGTCTGAAAGCAAATGGAATAGGACTGATTGGGAGACCAGGGTCAAGAACACAAGCCAAGCCACTCTCTGCCACATGCTGCTTCAAGTAGCTCCTTCTCTTCTCTGAGTTCTGGGGAAGTGCCCTGCTGCCCATCATTCAACTCCCTACCCCGATGTCAGGCAGGTGCAGGGTAATTAGTGGAGTGACTGTAGACTCCAATTCTCCAATTCAAGAACAGTATCGAGGACGTAGGGGCCAAGTACTTAATGTGCTTGTTTGAATGGATCGATCAGACAATCAATAATGAAAGAATGAGTGACTGGTGAATGTCATTCCCTTTTCTCCTCCTGAATAATTCCCTGTATCGAGTTCTGCATAGGAAACACTAACTCTGATCTCCTGGCAGGGCCTACCTCTGATACTGCCTCCCCATGGGACATTCTCTACTCACCCCTCCTCCTGTGAGCACTTCAGCTCTCTGCCAATCGAATGTTTATTAAATATCCACTCACCAAATAGCTAATGAGTTTCTGTCATGTGCACCACTCTGGGCTTGTCCAATAGAGCCATCTTTTGTAGCTATTTTCCATAAAGTTCCAGTTAAATAAAAAATTAAAAATAAAAGTAAATTTTTATATCTCTTAGAGGTCTTATGATGGGATTGAAATAGTAAATTTGCCAGAGTCAGATTTTGGTTCTTTTTCAGGCCAAACAGACTCTTTGCCCTTCACAGAAGCATTTTGTGACTTTGCAAGGATTACAGAATGTGGCGATCTGTAAATAGAGCAACTACGAAAGTCAAGACAGGAGCCTCCAGAGTGAAATCCACAAATACTTATGCTGACTTTTAATTTCAACAGAATACCATAGGATGACTAAGATAAAATACTTGAGGCAAACACAGGGCACTCTATACTGAAAATACTAGGAGGTTATCATAGGATTATTTTGTAAATAAACCAAAGGACAAAAAAATTATATTTTAATGTTCGTCATTAAAAAGCTATGACATATAAGAATAGTCAGTGAGACTACCATGCATTCCTTGAAATTCAGTTCAGAAGAAAGAGGCAAGAAATATTAAAAGAGAAGTCAGAATGCAAATGGACATTTGGATTAAAATGGGAATATTTTTAATGATAGGTTAGTATTTTAAAACTGCTTAGACATGTATGTAATTAATCATGAATTATTGAGTTATTCTTTGTTCGTTATTGGAGAATATGATAAATTTGAATTTGAGTGACTCATTTGTTATTCAGTTTAAGAATACTTCTCATAATTTTATTCAAACTAGAATTCCTCTGAGTTCCAAAATTAGGCTAACAAAAATGTATAGATAAAAACAAATATGTTAGTGTATGACCCCCTCACACATAAAATATCTACTTATCAGAAATATTTCATTGATTTTCAAGTGACAAGACTAAAAAGAAAATACCAGCTTGTCCTTGCCAACTTGTCATCACTGATTACTGAGCTCATGGTTCATGGGTTGCACTGTGGTTTTCCTTAAGCACCAGTGACTTTACTGGGCTGACTTTGACATGCCTCCTTTAAGCTACTGCAGCTCACCTAGAACAAGGGTTTTGTTTGTTTTGATTTGAGCTTACAGATTTAAAACCAGCCAGTTACAGTAAAACCTGATATAAGATTGACCACTTACCATAATATGATAAACCCATTTTCATTCTGATTTAAAAGAAAGAATAAGTTTGTGTATTTATTTTGCCATCAACAATTTCTATATCAGCTACTAAAGAGACATCTTAAGTGACTCCTACCTATACTAGGGTCTACGCAGAAACAAATTAGCCTATGCCCATGCCATACCGGCACTATATTTAGTGATGCTCCCTTTTTTGGAAATAATTTGGCTGATGTTTGCTTATCAAGTGTTTATTGGGTGATCAGCACTGTTTTAGAACCTTACACAAATTGTTTCATTTCAGTAACAGCCAAATAAATGAAATAGATACTATTAGTATCATTATAAAAATGGGAAAATGGAGGCTTAAAGGAGTGAAGTAACTTGTGATCAGGTGAATGTGACCACAAACTGCTTGCACTTAATCTCTCTGCCATACTCTCTAAACACTGTGTTATGCCCCTTCCCAAAACACTCCCACTGTCACCCAGTGTTCTTGGAATAAAGAACATTACCCTAAATCTCTCTCCAGTTCCTACTATCCTGGACTCTCTGTGGCTCTCAGTGTCCCAGTTGCTGGGCCTTTGCACATGTTGCTCCTTTTAACTAAAAATGCTTTTCCATCCCCTCTTTGCCTGCTTAAATCCTACTTACCTCTTATATAGCTGCCCAATTGTGGCTTCCTTGGAAAGACTTCCCAGACCTCTGCCCATGCCAACCTTCTTACTGTCATTCCTGAGACCATCATATACAAATCCTTCATCTCACCTTTCATAGTTGTGATTTCACATGTATTTATGAGATTGGCACATTACTGATGCCTCTGTGCCTGGCTACAGAATCTGCACTATGACAGCCCATAATCATTTGTTCTTCTCCAGCACAGATCTCAGACATAGCAAGTGGTAGGTATTGAACACATACTTGTTGACTGAATGAGTAATTGAGAACATTTCCTTAAAAACAGTCATTTGCTTTTCTTTCCTCATTTATGGAAGGCAATGGTTCTACCACAA
This sequence comes from Myotis davidii, assembly GCF_000327345.1. NCBI lineage: Eukaryota > Metazoa > Chordata > Mammalia > Chiroptera > Vespertilionidae > Myotis > Myotis davidii. Next base: position 6,996,217 of record NW_006294876.1, on the reverse strand, counting down.
AGAAGCTACCAGAAAGGAAAGAAAGAGGAAGACAATTAAAGCAAGAAGAAGAAAAACAGAACTATTTCAAGATAATTCTACAGTAGAAATATTTTGGATGAATGGTGTCTCTCAGATTCCAGAGAGGGACAGGTATCAATACACATCCATTGATAATCACAGTAGCACTCATGGGAACTGCCCACAGAAGGAGGCGAGTATCTATACCTGGCACTTATGGGGACCAAGCCTGACATTGTAACAAATACAACAAATAAATAAGACCCTTCCTTCACGTCCTAACATTTTATTCACCTCATCTTTCAACCAAATCAGGCAACTAGTCCATGGTACTCAACATATATGTAGGGAGTATATTGAATATTGAAAATCAATGTGACACAAGGAGGTACTGAAATCTTTGATGTGGTCTTAGATGAACGATATGATAACAGCAGGAGTTGTTTCTTGTATGTGGGTCTGCATATTCCTAACCATGAGCTATTGCTGTAAGACTGAGATTAGCCTTTTGATAGAAGTCAGGTACGTTACTTAAGCAGTCATGTTATGGAAGAGATAGAAGTGGTACCTACCCACTGTCAGTATCAGGTGAAATCTTGATTTATAAGGGAAAAAAACCAGAAGCAAGTCTGCTAATGATAAACTAGAAAATTACATATTGCTTGTATAAATATGAAAATATTTAATAAATCTGTGACTATCAGGGCTCAGTCATTTAAGTTTCTTTTCTCATTTGCTGGTTGTCCATCATGGTAAATATTGTGTCTTTATACCCAAAAGATACAGAATCACAGCTTTAAAACTGCTATATATATATATATATAAAGAGGTAACATGCAAATTAGGCTGGGATGCTGTAATGGGTCACAACCGGACAGGAAGAGGTTGCATGCGCAGGTGAGGCCTGGAGGGGAGATGAAGACAGAGACGCAGCAGCTCGGGGAGGCCCCAGAGAGGCCATAGGCGGGGGCCGGGGGACTCTGTGAGTCAGGCACGGGTCCCCAGGCCTCGCAGCGCTGATCCTGCCTCCCGCTGCACCGGTCCAGTCTGACTCTGCAGCAGCCAGCACTTTGCAAGTCAGACGCGGTTCCCAGCCACCTGTGGGGTGCTTCTTCGCATGGCGGGAGGCAGGGCGCCTCCTCATGTGATTTCAATCACATGCTGGGCCTCTAGTCTATAATAATAAAAGTGTTATATGCTAATTAGACCGGTCAGCTGAATGACCTTCCGGACATCCTTCAGGATGAAGCTGGGCTGCGAGAACTGAGCCCCTTGCAGGTATTTCATGCACTGGGCTTCTAGTATTAATATAAAAGGCCACATATTCACTTTAAATAAATATAGATGATAATTTCCATAACAACTTGCCAGACTTTAAAAATACTTCACAAAATTACCTTTCAAAAAGTAAACTGACACAAGTATTGAAATTCAAATTTTACATCCATTTGAACATTCAAAACTGGTCCAGAGTGAATCTTAGAAATCCCATGCTTATTTGTTCTTTGAAGAATCAAATTAGGACAAACTTTTCAAAAACCTACCATTTTCAGGGTGAGTTATGCCAAACCATCTATTCAATATGCATGAATTATAATTCTTACAACATCATTATAAGTGGATATTATCCTCCCCATTTTACCAATAAGAAATCCAGCACTTGCTTCAGCCATAAGGATAGGAATTGTTTTAGACTCCAATCAGTGTGATTTACAGCCACAATGTGAACAAAGGGTGAACAGCGCATAGAGATGAGTGATGACCTGCCTGGGCAAAAGGAAGGGTATTTGAGGCAGGCCAGAAAGTGACTAGTTTGCTAGACAGACAGTTTTAGGGAGAAAGAAGCATTAGCAAAACACAGGAGGATGAAACTATAAAGAATATTCTGAATTCATGGCATAATCCTGCATGATCAAAGCACACAGTACAGGTTCATGTTGGGGAGAGAGTGAAGCTTAGGAGATAAGGAGTATGAAGGGGAAGAAAATAGCAAATGACATGAAATGTAGTATAGGTGGAGGGAGCAGATACTAAAGATCATTTTTGTAAAATGTGCCTGTTTTCTACAGGGCTTTAAATAATAATAAAAAAATAACATCGTCAGATCTATGATATAAGTAAGCCCTTAGGCAATAGAGAAGATGGAAGAAGACTGGATAAAGAATAGATGAAGAGGGGGAGAAGGAGGAAGAGGGGAGAAGGAGAAGAAGAGAGGAGTAAGGGGAGGAAAAAAAGGGAAAAGACTATTGAAATGACTAATTTAATTGATGAGGAGAGGATGGGGTTGGAGAGAATGGGGTTGAAGTTCTCAGCCTGGTCATGTCCAGCAAAGTTTCCAACCAAGACAGGGAACACAGGAGGTTTGGCCCTGAAGGCACCTTTAGCTTGGGGCATGTTGGATCCAATATTTGATAACTCATAAAGGGAGTGCTCTAGCAGGCTGCTATAAATATCCTCTAGGGATAAAGTAGAGCATTTAAAAAGAAAATTAAAGATTGGGTAATTCTCAGTATATTAACTATCTTTAATGGTGACTCAACAAGTGTTCAAAGAGTGGATGAATGACTGAGTTAATAGATAAATAGATTTATGCAGCCATAAAAGTTGATGAGACTGTCCTGGCCAGGGACAATATGTAACAGAAAGAAAATAGATTATGCCTCAGATAGGTTTGAAATGGCTAACACACACTAAAGTAGGCTTTCTGATTTTGATTACCTATTCCCCTTGAGCAAGAACAGGATATGCTTCATCAGAATGTGTAGGATCCTGGGTGACTCTATGGTTCCTCAACAAAGGGTGTCTTACAGCAGTAAAATATGCAGATTTTCTTCAATATTCAAGTAAGTTAGACTCCCAAATGTATTTGTAGTCTTACTATAGCTGATGCAAGACCTCTTGTGCATCAGCTGATTCCTAAGAACAGTGTTTCATAGCTGTGGGCCTTGCCAATCCAGCTCTTAACCCTCTCACATTAAGCATAAAAGAATGTCATCAGATTTTGGTGACAATGTAAATTAAAAAACAACAACTCAAGAGGATGTAAGTTGGGTATGAGGAGGAGGTGAGCGAGGAATGTAAATTCAATTTCTTATGTATTTTGAAATATTGTTAACACTCATTATTTTTACCTACATTTTGCTGGTGAGAGCATGGTCACATTAGGTTTGATTTCTAGTCCCAGGTGTTGAGCAGATAAAAGGAAAAAGTAGAGAGAGAGCTACATGGAAGCCATAGCAGTTTAAATGCATCAGTTTGGCATGTGTATGTGTGCCTGCATGTGTTCATGCATGTGTATGTTGTTATTGATGTAATCCTTTGATTGCTAACGTAAAGAAAAAATCCCAGAGTATGATTTTATATTGCACATTACATTCTGAATTCAAGGGAACATAAAAGAGTTCAGATAACCCCAACAGGGCCCATGAAATCTCTGTAATAACAAATTATATAAAGCCAAAAACAAATTCCTGATTATTTCATGGGATTATTTCATATTGCTTTCTTTTGCAAGCTCTCCCATAAAATCATTCACTACTGTTTAATGGTGGTGGCTGTCCAGCTTCTCCTTTTCATACCCATGAAAGAAACAAATGAATTGTAGAATGCTGACACAATCCTTGTAGAAAGATCCCCAGCTATTCTGTAAGCAACACAAAATCCTTTTTTATAAGATTACCTGAGGGATCCCATTAAGTAGCTCTATTTCTTTGGTTGTTGTGGTACCATGGAGTTTTTATAACTACTCCTACCCAGAAGAATATGTGATACTGAATACTAAAGACCAATAATCAAGCTGCAAGAGATTCTCACTAAGAAGGCTAGTGAGCATTCATTTGTGGAAAGTTTATGTTTATTTCTTTGTTTCTTTTCACCTGCTATAACTGGGAAGTGCAGAAAATCTGCTTTATAAATTGCAGCCCTCCAGGAAGCAGCCAGTATCCTGGGCTTGTGTAAAATTACAATTTTTCAAGAAATAAAAATAAATCTACTACGCCACATCAAAGCCAATGTACACCCAGTCCCCTGAAAACACACTGTGGTCAAGGACCCTCCAGGGCCTGTACACTCTCCCATGGCTCTCACATTACTAGTGCTGGGCTAACCGCCATTCTCTGTGTGTCCATCTTGAGCTTTGTCTAATATTTAGTCTAGCTGTATATCTGTGTCCAGAACCACAATTTTAATTGATCCTGTAACAGCCAAAGGCAGTTTTCTCCTGACCAGATTGTTCATACAAGCAGAAACTAAGTTTATTGACTGCACATGCATAAGACATTGCCATTCTTGACTCTTTTATGAGCCTCCTTACATGACAGTGTTCACATTTTATAATGACCTTCATGTTTCGTGTTTCAAATATGAAGATCCTTAGTGTCAGATAAATATCTTCCCTGGCAATAATTTCATGTGAAATCAGACTGGGTGAGATTTGATGTTTCCCAGGTTCTTAGTGAATTCCCCACAGAGTGGAATTCTGTGCCTTGAAAAACCAGCCAAACTTCCTAGAAATCCATTCCATGGAAGAGCTTTACAAGGAAACAAGTATAAGAACTAACAGAGTCTCCACAGCTGGGGAAATGGGGCTACCTGCCCTTGTACTCATAACAGAAATATCCAAAGTTAATTTCATCACTGTGCTTAGAAATTGAATACCTTACAGAAGCTAGCATCTCAAAATAAAAACCACACTTTCAAACTATTGACTCACAAAATGAGTTTCCTCCTTCTCTACTAACTTTCCCATTAAATTATTAATGGGAGTCCAGACAGTATCTTGGCAGCATGTCTTCCAGAAATATGGGGAAAGTGCCAGGAGATTTGAGTGTATGTGATGGCTAATTTTATGTGTTAACTTGGCTAGACTGTAGTATCCAAATGTTTGGTCAAATACTAGCCTAGATGTTGCTGTGAAGATATTATGCAGAAACTAGAGGTCTGATGCATGAAATGTGTGCAAGAGTAGGCCTTCCTTCCCCCAGCTGCCAGCATCAGCTTCCCTCTGGCGCCCAGGACCTGGGTTTCCCTGGCAACCCCGGCTTTGTCCGAAGGTCGTCCAGAAAGACATCTGGAAGGACATCCAGTCTAATTAGCCAGTTTTATGATATAGATTATCAACACTTAAAGTCAATTGGATAAACATTACCCACGATAACAGGGTAAACCTCATCCAATCACTTGAAGGTGTTAGGAGCATAACATAAGATTTACTCTAGAACAGTGGTTCTCAACCTGTGGGTCGCAGCCCCTTTGGGGGTCGAATGACCCTTTCCCAGGGATCGCCTAAGACCATCGGAAAACATATATAATTACACATTGTTTTGTGATTAATCACTATGCTTTAATTATGTTCAATTTGTAACAATGAAATTGAGGGTCACCACAACATGAGGAACTGTATTAAAGGGTCATGGCATTAGGAAGGTTGAGAACTGCTCTAGAAGAAGGATGCTAACTCAAGGCTATAACATAGAAACCCTGCCTGAGTTTTCCATCAGCTAGTCTGCACCATGGATTTCAGACTCAAGACTGCAAGATCAACTCTTGCCTGAGTTTCAAGCTTGCCAGCCTTCCTTATAGATTATGGACTAGCCATCCCCCACAATTTCTTAAAAAAACAATCCCTATCTATTTATCTATATACCCATCAACATTTACCTCTCTCTTCTGATTCTGCTTCTCTGGAGAACTTAGATCGATAACTGTGTTTCTAGGGTTCTTGCCAGTGATTTGCCTGATCAGACCCCATTTTCCTAGTTTCTGGTGGCCTTCTTACCTGAGAGCTGGTGCTTCTCACTTTAACATTTGCTCTGGTAGCTCCTCTAACCCACTTTCTACCCTTGTCCTTTTAATGGCCAGTAAGCATGATTTTTGATACACAGTTTTTAAAAAATTTCTTCAATAAACTTGGTTAGCCTGGCTCATCATCCGTTAACTTTCCCTGGAGAATTTGAGTAACTGATATCTGGAAGAAGGAAGAAACTTAGGTGTATTTTTACTTTTTTTTTTCTATTAGTTCCATCAAGTACAGGATATCAGCAATTTCTCCTACTTTTTCTAAATTTTTGAGACCCTATACCAAAGGAGACAAAGTATTTGGCCTGTTTTTTGTGTGTGTGTTCATTTTTGTTTTTTTGTTTCTTTTGTGTGTGTGTGTGTGTGTGTGTGTGTGTGTGTGTGTGTGTGTGAGTGAACTGGAACTGATACCTTCATATTCCATCAGGAATCAAGAGGCAGATTCTAACTCATTTTTCACTTGGTCCTATAGAATTTTTTTTTTTTAGATTGACTCATCCCAAACTCTGAGTTTCTACCTAATGTCTTGTCAAGATGAACCTGAACTTGCTCCACTCTCTGCAACTCATTCACAGGGATCCTAAGGAAAAGCAAAATGAAGGAGAGGGAAATGACTAATAACACCAAACTCCTAAGAGGAGATTACGGGGAAAATCATTGCAGATCTAAATAAGAAATATAGTTATACACCACTTAACAATGAAGATACAGCCTGAGAAATGTGTTGTTAGGCAATTTTGTCATTGAGCAGACATCACAGAATGCTCTTACACAAACCTGGAGGTTATAGCCCACTGCACACCTGAGCTACATGGTGCAGCCTAGTGTGTAGGCTACAAGCCAGTGCAGCATGTTACTGTACAGCAAAACAGGAGACTAAATCAAGCACAAGAGAAAATGATGAAATCAAAAGACACAGTAAACAAGATGTCTGAGCTTGCTTCTAGTATAACACAGCACACTGTTTTACAGTAAACTTTTTATAACTAGAAAAAGTGCACTCTAAAGTAATTATAAAAATATAGTAGAGTAAATACATAAGCCAGTAACACAATCATTTATCATTCCCAGGTATTATGAAGTGTACATGTTGTACTTTTACATGACTGGTAGTGCGGTAGGTTTATTTACACCAGCATCATCACAAAACATGTGAATAATGTGTTTTGCTACAACATTAGGACTTCTGCAGCATTACTAGGTGATAGGAATTTTTTAGCTCCGTTGTAATCTTATGGGTTTGTATGACCAAAATGTCTATGAGGTGCATGGCTGTAGATAACTGAAACCACAACTTCAGCAGCACAAACATTGGTGCACCAGCTCTTCCTCTTCTCACAGAGATCCCAGCTTGTTACCAGTATGGCTACAAACACATGCATTCCAGTCATGTTAGTCTGTGCTGGGTTAAATGCAGCTTCCTTATGTACACTTCTGAGTGGGGAGGAGGACACTCAGAGAAAAGCTCCAGAAAATTATATTTTCTAGATAATGGGACAATGTCCAGTGGTATGACCCCTCTGCTATTCCACGCCCATTTTTTATGTGCTGAAAATTCTCTCCCAGCATCATTGCAGACACATCAAGAGTCCCATGGTGAGGAAGGTATCAGCATGGTTTTCACTTTATAGTGAAATTAGAAAGCAGAAAAGCATAGGCATTGTGGATTCTAAATGCATGAAATCCAGCTGAATGGTATGACTCTCATCTTGCACAGTCTTCAGAAAAGCTTCATTGGGTCTATGCACATGATTTAGGGCAGTCCTCAGACTTTAGTGGACACCGATTGCCTGGAGGGCTGCTTAAAATCTGCCTCTCTGATTCCGCAGGCCTGAGGTGGGGACAGAATTCTAACAAGTTCCAGCTTACATTAACACTGCTGATCTGGGGACCATTCACTGGAACCATTGACTTAGGAAATAACCAGCATTAGATTACATGCTATTCCTTTCAATGGACACAAAAGAAGGTAATATTTTATTCATTATATAAAAAACAGTATTATGCTTCTCTCTTCAAAACTTATTCACTAGTTTCAAGAGTTTAGGAATTTATAGAAATTATGAAACCAATCATAATGACAGGTTGTCCTTTTCTTGCTAACCAAATTTTCCCCTCGATTCTGGATTCCAGCTGGGAAGACAATAGTGTTTAGAGATCACCTCATTTCTCCTTTAGAACTGCTTAATTTCAGACATACCAATTGGAGGCTGCGTTATTTTTAGACCATATACTAGAAGCCTGGTGCATGAATTCGTGCACAGGTGGGATTCCTCAGCCTGGCTGGTGATTGGGGCTGATCGGGGTCGGCCGGCCAGGGGGAGGGACCACGGGAGGTTGGCTGGCCATGGGAGGTTGGCTGTGGGAGCACACTGACCACCAGGGGGAAGCTCCTGCACTGAGCATCTATGCCCTGGTGGTCAGTGCCTGTCATAGTGACTGGTCGACTGGTCGTTTAGTTCAGTTGCTTAGGCTTTTATATATATAGATAATTAAGAAGAGGGGGAAAATAAATAACATTTTTTTCTGCAATCAACTTATGTCGTGTTGCTGATTTTTCCTTCAAAGAATAGTTTGGGTCATATAAAATACTTTTCCATCATTTACATTAAAGCAGCATTTAATTTTCTCTATAAGTGATTAATAAGTGTTAATATGAGGTAATAATAAGAAAAATACACACAAATTTATTCCCTTAAAGAAGATCGTGGAGTGCAGAAGAGCAATGCTGACTGCGACATCAGAATAACTGAAGTGTGAGCCAGTTTGCCACTGTGAAGAGCCCTGTGGTATTCAGCACATCACTGCATCTCTCTGCACCTGAGTCCCCATTGAAAAGGATGGGTGGTGGTGGGATGACTGTACAAGTGCTCACAATCTCTATAAAAGTCTATTATGTAAGATTTAAAATGGTTACTAACAAATGAAATGAATTATATAAATAAGCATTTTAATTTACAATAACCATAGGTTACATAACAATGGATTATACACTTAAGAGCTATTTAACATAAAATATATTATGTTGAAGTTACCCTTATTTCCTGAACTTATACACTGATAATTGTTCACTTTAAGTTTTAATACATTTCCTTCTAAAACCCTGAATATTACTTAAAGAAAAAAATTGACCTGAGTTTAAATGAATTCACAAGTATTTTAAGTGTTCTTGAATCTTTTTTAAAAAAAATAAATTTGTATTGATTTTAGAGAGAAAGGGAGAGGGAGAGGGAGATAGAAACAACAATGATGAGAGAGAATCATTGATCAGCTGTGTCCTGCACGCCCCTTCCTGGGGATCAAGCTTGCAACCCCAGCATGTGCCCTTGACTGGAATTAAACCCAGTACCATTGAGTCGGCAAGTCAACGCTCTATCCACTGAACAAAGCCAGCTGTTCTGGAATCTAACAAGAAGCTTCCTACTCTTTAACAAAGATGACAGTTTAGTAGATATTTTGAATTTGATCAGCTGAATTTAAAGTTGACTGTATCAGTAATAGTCATCACAATTTCACTGTTGTCGTTATATAATTTATTTAAAAAGAGCACTTATGTTATCCAAAAGTATATCTTACACAGTAAAATGTAATTTTCAGATGCATGTAATTTAATTTTTAATGTATTTCTTATGCAATATATTTTGAAAGTAGAATTTTGTTGCCCATTTTCAATCCCACATTTTAGAATCACTTTAAGCAAAGAAATCCACTCAGAGCAGACAAAAGCCATGATACCTCAGTGCATTTAATTGCAGATAGCTCAACATGTGCTGATTGCATAAATTCATCGACGACATTCAGAAATAAAGATAATTCACTTCTTTCCCCAGAATTCTCCAGCAACAGGTAATCAAGTTGGATGACTTACTAAGCTTTGAGTTCATATTTTAGAGAGTTACAAAATTGTTGCCTTTCACATTTATCAATTTCTCTTTTCCTGTACACATGTGAACCATTCTTCACATCATTGTTCAAAGCTCTGACCTTATAGGGAGTCCTTGAACTGCCTAAAGGGACTAGAAAGGCCTAAGGCAATAGGGTAAATATGAGGCTAATCAGAGCCAAGCTCAGTAGTGTGTCCCTGGAAACCACAAGTGCTAGAAGGTAGGTATTTCATGTTATATATTCAGCTCATAAATGAGAAGTTTCTTATCTATAGGGCTTGGAGAGACAGCTTTAATTAAAGGGCCAAAGCCTAGAAGAACAGTGTACATAATTATAAAAATTACAAAACACTAGAGCAAGTAACCTGTTGCCACCAATTGACAGGCACTGTTTGTTGGAATTCAGGCCTCATGCATCTCGTCTAACACAGCAGTCATGATTGTTTGCAGCATCAGGTCTGCTTACTCAGTAAACCCCTGCATACACTGTGAACAAGTGGGTAAACTCTCATCAGAAAGAAGAAATTGAGATGCCTTTACAGTTGGCAAATTCCAAGAAGAGAAAATGCCATTTTGCGGGGGACAACTGTTTCTATTTTACTTTTAATTGTGAGAATACAGGGGAATCACGTTATAACTATACACATTTTAATGAGAAATTTAAAAAATGCCAATTATTTGATTTAAAAAATCTCTTCAGGGACCCAGGGCATAATCTGAACCAGAGGCTGCTTCTTTAAAACAATGTCCCAGAGGCAGAAGGTGGCCACTCCACGGCAGGGTTTCTGAGGTTTCGCAAAGCAGATGAAGGTGGAGATGAGGTTCTGTCTCCTCCCACTAACTATGAAAAAGATAACTTCTTGCAGAAGGGGCACCTCAAGAAAGAGGCTGAGAAGAGCAGGGAAGGAAAGAGGAAGCCCAGGGAGAGGAAGGAATGGAGCAAGATTGCTCCTGCATGACATAAACTTGTCAGAGCCGGTTTTCATACCAGCTCTGCTGCTTTGAGTCCACACTGCTCTAGGGTGAACCCAGCGTTTTGTTAGGTTATGTTTTCTCATATGCCCCAGTGGCTCATTAAATATGTGCTGGGTTGGGAGTGAGGACTGGGAGTGAAGAGGAGCAGGGAGAAAGGGAGATTTTAAGAATGACTCAAAGGAATTAAACAAACAACAACAACAAAAACCTCATAGACACAGACAAACAGTATGGTGAGTACTAGAGGGTGGGGGAGGTAGAAGAGTGTAAACGGCGATGGAAGGAGATTTGACTTGGCATGGTGAACACACAATGCAATATACAGATGATGTATTGTAGAATTGTACACCTGAAACCTATATAATTTTATTAACCAATGTCACCCTGTTAAATTCAATAATTTATTGAATTTAAATAATTTTTACCTGTTTTTAGAGATATAGAGCAATATATGCTTTCTCAGTTTTTAGAAATGTGGTTCTAATGGATGGACACACACACACACACACACACACACACACACACATGTGTATATATATATATATATGTGTGTGTGTATTATATATATATATAATATATATATATTAAAGAATGATCCAGAGAGAAATGAGAGAGGCTTGTTTGAATTGAGTTGCATTTGTATGAGTTGTTGGCAGTGGCAATTATGGTTGCTAATGTTTTTCTATGAAAAAAAAAATCTCCCAATTCATCTGAAATCTCAGACTTATCACTATTTACAGCCTAAAATATGTACAGTAGGAAGGGTTAACACACCAACCAGTGGGTTCATTCTGAGATGGTTTTATTTGTTTTAAGCCCTCTTGGCTCAGGGCTAAGGAAGGAATATGTTACCACATTTAGTGAGAGAGTCTGTTGGGGCCTCAGGGACAACTGCAAAACTCGGAGAGAAGGAATGATTGGGACCAACTCTAAACCTAATTTGCAATATTCTCTCAGTCCTGACTCTAAGGACCAGGATGCTTAATCTGAGCATAAGGGAACATACTAACTCAGGGGGAAAACACCAAGCATGCTTCCCACACATTTCTTAATGCTATATACCAGCAATTTTCAACCTTTCTCATCTCATGGCACACATAAACTAATTACTAAAATTCTGTGGCACACCAAAAAATATATCATATTTTTGTCAAGCTGACAAAAAAAGATATAATTTTGATTGATTTACAAACAATAAGAGTAACAGTGATTACCTACCCTTTTGCTCCAAAGTGACTTCTTAAAATATCAGGTGCGCCTATACTTGTACGTAAAGATTTCTGATACCAAGAATTAACCAATCAGGCACAACTCTATGATGTGATGGGGACAATAAGATTCAACTCTTTTCCATGTCGTATATATTTATGGTTCAAGACAGATTTGCTGTGTTTGCTGTTGTCATATTTTTATTTGACAATCTAAATGAAGAGGTCAGTGCCCCAGACGAAATAGTCAGGTATTGCATGTTTTAAAAATTCTTGTGGCACACCAGTGGAAAATCTCACTGCTCTCTAGAATTGCAGCAGAGGACTTTACAGAGCCCCCCACCAAGAGGGCTCCATTTCCTGCCTTAATGTGAAAGCTGATGGCGATAAGCCCTATGAATGAGGTGGGAGAATTGCTCCTGACAATAACAGCAACCTCAAAGGCCAAAGTGCCTCATTAACCTGGATGCTTAAAGAGAGTAAACCACAGAGCACTTAAGAAAAGAGACACATAATTAAGAAATTAAATAACAATAATTACTGGCACCTGTAACCCAAATAAGCCACCAGGGATACATATTCTCCTTTATAGAGCAAATTTTATGGAGGGTGAAGAATTCTAAGGAAGCACAACTTTTAATGCATAAATGTAATAGCCTAATAAACATATTAAAGGAAAAGATGTAAAATTAAAGCAAACATATTATGTTCCTATGAAAACAAAGTCAAATGACTTACTGAAATGCATATAAATAATTTAACCATTTAGGACTTCTCCCAGTGTTAACAGTATTACCAGCCTTCCCCCTGAAAAAAATCCTGTTTCAAATGTCAAGTCTGAAGACAAATCATTTGAAAAGGTATACAATTCATTTACTTACAAATGACAATAACCCTCAGGCAAAGGAATCAAAATTGGTATTTGAGTCAGAATAATAGATTATTTTGAGGAATAAAATGAGAAGTTGTGTTACCTTTTGTATGATGTACTCTCCTTATCTTTAGAGAGTAGTTCCATATTTTCTAGTAATATTGACAAAGATTATTGACAGAAACAATTTTTGAACTAATGCCATAGCAGTAAGCAAGCTGAAATCTGAATCCTGAAGTAGCCATCCTGCATTTTACATCTAAAAGCTGGCATTGTCTGGTGTAACAGACAGAGGGGCTGGTTTTCAGAGGATAGTGGCGGTGTTTTCCAGGGAGGGCCATGGGTAGGATCTGAAAGTTGAGACTAAGGAAAGCAGCTCTGTCTCCTGATGAGCCTTAGCGCTGTCATCCAGGGCCACCCACCCATCTGGGGGCACTCAGGGAGATGTTTCTTTTCTTCACTCGGGTCTGCCTTCTCCCTGGACATCTGATTCCTTCCATATGTAACATACCTGTGTTGCCCAACAATTACATTCTGAACAAGGAGGCCTATCTGCTCCTCCATGGACTACCTCTCTTTTTCCTTTTCCTTTTTCTTTATATTTTTTCAGAGAGCTGGTTTACAGGCACATCGCTGGTTGCATGTCCTCACCAACTCACCCATTGTGGAGAAGCTGGCAGCCCCCAGGAAAAGAGGGTATGGACCCAGGATACAGAATACACATCCAAAGAGCAACAGCGGAGTGAAAAGTTTTGCAGCAGCCGAGAGACAAAGACTATGGATGGAGAAGGTCCTTCTGGGGAAAAGGGAAATGCCACACAATGAAATGAGCAAGATTGAGCAGAGATGGAAGGAAGGGTTCTGGGGTGAAGACCATAGCAGGACAATATGTGTGTGGGGCATTACTGGAAGGAAGGGTACACCGGTGCTGGACAGAAAAGCCAGCTGATTTGGTGTCTTTTTTGATAGAGGTTCTACTCAAAACTACTCTTCCTAAAAGAGATACCGATATTTATTGAGCATCTGCTATGTGTCAGGTGCTTTGCTATGTGTTGGGAATACAATGGGATAAAGGTATACACTATGCCTTCATGAGAAGGGGGCCAGTTAAAAAATATTCAATTATAATGGATTCAAAAATTACAGAGGCAACATATGCTTATGAAACAGCCCATAACTTCCTGCCCCCACCATCTCATTTACCTCCAGAGCACACAGAGGTTGTATGGATCAGATAGTAAAAGTCCAGGGGGAGATGCCTAGAGAACCTCTTTTGTAGCCTGGCTCAGCCAATGCTGGTTGTGTCTCTTTGACAAGTTAATTTTCTCTACATCCAGTTCCCTTTTTTAATGAGTCTAACAATATCTAGTTTGCAGAACTGTTGTTAAAATAAAAGAAAATCAATGGGACTTACCCTGCATGCATGGCTCCAGAACTATGTTAGTGACTCAGTAAATTACAGCTGCTATTGCTAGCGTAGTACAATTTCTCCCCATCACCTTAGTGTCACGTGAGCTGTTGTCTTTACTGACAGAGACAGAGGGCAGGGTGAATGAGGAAAACAGGATCAGATCTAAGCACTATCTGTTTAAATGATGTAAGCCAACATTGAGGTCTGGTCCAATTAAGAAAACTTGAGCATTAATCAAAGTGATTTTGCAGGAAGAACTCCCCCCCCACCCTTGGGATCTTTTTTTTAAAATTTTTTTTTATTATTATTATTTTTTTATTACAAAGGGTATTACATATGTGTCCATTCCCCCACCCGCCCAAGACAGTCCCCTAGCCTCCCCTATCCCCCAGTGTCTTATGTCCATTGGTTATGCTTAT
>NW_006294876.1:6972428-6981587 GCF_000327345.1 Myotis davidii | reverse complement strand
CTAGATTATGTGATATTTATCTTTCTCCGACTGGCTTATTTTGCTTAGCATAATGCTCTCCAGTTCCATCCATGCTGTTGCAAATGGTAAGAATCCCTTCTGTTTTACAGCAGCATAGTATTCCATTGTGTAGATGTACCACAGTTTTCTAATCCATTCATCGACTGATGGGCAATTAGGCTGTTTGCAGATCTTAGCTATGGTAAATTGTGCTGCTATGAACATAGGAGTGCATATATCCTTTCTGATTGGTGTTTCTGGTTTCTTGGGATATATTCCTAGAAGTGGGATCACAGGGTCAAATGGGAGTTCCATTTGTAGTTTTTTGAGGAAACTCCATACAGCAGGAAGAACTTCTTGAGTGTTGGGAAAAATTGCTGTTAGTTAATATTGGCAAAAAGCAAATGGGTATTTATTTTCCTGCCTGATATTAGAACTGAGACTGATAAGTCTTTAAAGACTTTTAAAGAATTACAACACAGAGTTGAGGCCTGACTTAAAGTCTTTAACATCCATTCCTGGATGTGCTGACTACCCAAGGAGCAGCTCACTGACCTGAATAAATGTTTTATTAAAACTATCCCCAAACACCTTGTTTGAGGAAATTGTGTCTAAGGAGGCATGGTCTTATATGCTTTCTTAAGAACTCATTAATAGAACAAAGGATGATATATGGGGGCACAAATCAAAAATTGATGAGAAAAAGTCTAGTATTTGGGTCTCACTTTAAGAAAGCTATAAAAAGGAAAGAATTAGAACACAGAGAATTCCATTTTTCCCCCACTGATGTGACTTTCTGTTGCTATACAATGCTTTCTTGTAGCTCTTACACAGTCATTTATGCTAAATAAAAACCATATGATAGATGAAAATCCTTTTTAAGCCATAGACCCAATGGTTACTGCAGAGGACTTTTTTGAAATGCAGGTGAGACCTCCCTGAGGACCTACAGGTACACATGGAGGGGATTCTGTGAGGTCCTTAAAAACTGTTTCATATATCTACGTGCCTATATCTTTGTTTCAAAATTCATGATGTATTGTATATATTGTGCTTTATTTTTGCTAAGCATTTCACCATGAACTTTGGCACATGTATTAAATGTTCTCTGAATATTCCAGAAGAGCAAACAAACCACGTTCCCTTATGATTTATTAGTCATCAGGCCTCACCTTTCTCTAAACCCTCAGACTGTAAGACTGACCTGTGGGCTGTGGTCTGACCAGTTTCTGAGTCAACCTAATCAGCATATGATGCCAGAAGCCCCATAGCCCACATGGGGTGGACTCTGGAAGTCCTTGTGGTGCCCTGAGCATGAGACCAAGCATGGCCAGGAGAGAGCACTGTGGCCCCACAGGGCCTCTGAGCTGCACCTTCTGTCCTGGAGACATTTATTTTCCAATTCACCCACCTGATCAACCAAGTTTATGGTTTGATTTCCTGTTGAGCACATTACACCCCCTGTAGGTGCAGCCCATTCTAATCGGCAGCCCACTCACTGTCCTGCTCAGTGCTTGGTGGTCCTGCCCCCAGGCTCCAGATCCAGATTCCTCAACCTCCCTTCACCTGACCCTTCCTTGAAGCTTGGGCTGCTGCACCCCCTCTGAACATCTCCCAGTGGGCACTGTGCAGCTGGCCAATTTTATTCTCACATTTACTCACTCAGGCATCCCTTGGCTCAGTGTCCTTCCTTACCAGCTCATGCTGTTGGGGTCCCAGCATCCTCAGCAGAAGCCCCAGTAGTCAGGGTAGGGAACTTGGTCCCTAAAAACAGAGTCAGGGCAGCTGTACAACCACCAGGGAGAGGATGGAGCAGTCACTGCCTTGGATGGGCTGCATCTTTGTGAAAGCTGATGGGGCTATAGAGAGAAGCATCCCAGGAGGTGGCCCCTCATCCCTACACCTACCCTCCCCATGTGCCTTTGTTCTGTGTCCTCCTATAGTCAGTAAGTGTATCACCAGGGGTCTCAATGGGGACATTGCCTTTGTACTTCACTCCTCTTCTCTTCTAGTGAATCCCATGAGTACACATAAGGGATCCCCATGAATGTGGCCTGTATACTGTGGCCTGGGCTTCAGTTCTCACTTCTCTCACCCTCCCTTCCTTCTTAGTCTGTTGTCAACACTGCCTTTCTCACAGGCTCTCTTCTATGTGACAAAACCTACTTCCTTCTAAATCAAATTGTGCCCCTCCTCTGCTGGGAAACTTTGGTTGCTGACCCACTGAGATCTAAACTCCTTTGTTGGCCCACAATTACCCTTACAATTTGCATCCAATCTGCTGCATGACCTCCCACCCTACCTTATCAGCTCCTGATCAGATTTGTCTGCAAAAACAGAAATCCACATGTCAACGGCCTAAATGAGAAGCTGGTTCTGGTCTTGTAAGAATATCCAGAGGCAGGCAATCCAGAGTTGGACGTGTGACTCTCTTCCATGAAAGGCTTGGAAACCCAGACTCCCTCTCACTCACTGCTCCACTAGCCCTCATGGGCCAAGATGATGGCTCCGGCTCCAGCTTTCACATCTGCTTTCCAGGCAGAAGGATGAAGGAAGAGAAAGAAAGGGATATAGGACCCAGGCCACCTGTCTTTTAAGGAAGTTTCCAGAAACTGGCACACCATTTTCTCTTTCTTAATCATTCTTGTCCTCCTTCTTGGCCTTATAAAAAGCCAATTCATCTTTCATGATGACTCAGTTCGCATTCTTTCCTTTAGTTAGCAGGTCCTACATGCAGGACACTTCTAAGAATGGTGCATGCATTCACTCATGTTTACAGCTTCCTCATAAGATCAGTTCCATCACCAGTCCCATTGACAGATGATGCAAAGGAGCCACAGAGAGGTTATAATGTTGTACATGTCACAGAGCTGCATCCCTTGCCCACCAGTCACTGCTTCTCTTTCCATCAGACCCTCCTGGTGGTCCTTCAGCACTCGGCTCAGGCATCTGTATTAATGTTCTTCTGTACTATGCTTCACTGAGGTGCCACTAACCTGCATGTCTGCATCCCTTGCCCACCAGTCACTGCTTCTCTTCCCATCAGACCCTCCTGGTGGTCCTTCAGCACTTGGCTCAGGCATCTGTATTAATGTTCTGTACTATGCTTCACTGAGGTGCCACTAATCTGCATGCTTGCTGAATGCAGGTCCTATATCTGTATTTCCAGGCCCTATGTACACTCAGAGACTGTGGAAATCATTTCCTGAGGGGATCTAAACACCCTGTCCCACCTAGAGACTCAATGAAAGGACAAGAGAACCCCTATGGAATAGAGAGGAGACCAACTGTGCTTGCACGCAGGAGTGTCTATGGGTGTGAGAGTGTGCATGTCTATGTGTGAGGGTGTGTGTGAGAGTGTAGGTATAAGAGAGAATGTATGTGTGTGATGATAGTGTGTGTGAATGTGTGTGGGAGTGTGTATGTGTGTGAGTGTGTGTATGAGAGTGTGTGTGTGTGAGTGTGTGTGAGTATGTGTGTTTGAGTGTGTGTGTGTGTCTGTGTGTGTGTGTGTGTGTGTGTGTGTGTTTGTGTAGGGGTGATTAAGTAGCCCAGTCCTATGAAGAAAAACCTTAATATGGAGTGCGTTCCTGGGTAAGAGCTACAAAGGGGTAGGAAGAGAAAAGAGGAGGACGAGGAGTAAAATCAGAGGACAGAACAGGGGCATTCAAATCCTGTTCCTACAAGGTGGGCCTACTGTGCCAGATGCTGGGACCCAGGAATGAGTAGGGTCACAACCAAGACAGGAAAGGCCACTGAATACAGTACAAACAACAGGTCACGCTGAGAGGGATGCTCATGCATGGAGCGGCTGGCCTGGCTTGGGTACTCCCTTGGCAAGAAAGGACATTTCACCTTGATTGATCATCACCCCAGCAGCACATAATATTGCTATGTAGTCTCTCCCACAAACTTGGGGTGCCACTCCCCCGAGAACTGAGGGTACTTACTAGCCAGAGGACATGCCCACCATTCATTAGAGATGGGAAGGATTGGTGCTGACAACTGGGCAGGGCATTATTCCAGCAGCCGGAGTGGGATGAGTAAAGACACAGATGGGGTATCCCAGGTGACAGGAAGGGAATAGTAAGAAGATCAGCTTGTCAGGAGCCAGATGGAGATGGGGCCTAAATAATATAGGCCCAGGCTCTGAGAAACCACCTCAGTGTCACACCGATAAGTTTAGAGGTTATTTTGTATACAGAGGGGAGCCACTAAAGGTATATGGTGAGCACTGGTCCTAGGTTATTTATATAGATCTTTGCAAGGAGGAAGAATCGGTGACAGGAAGATCAGTTAGGAGGTCATTGCAATGTTCAAGGGAGATGTAATAAAGAGTTAAGACAAGGTAGTGGCGACGGGAGATGCTGCTGAAAATAAATTTCTTTTCGAAAGAGAAATTTAAAATGGTGTCTTCTCAATGAAGCCACTCCTCTGTGGCCTAAATTTAGTGCTGTCACCTCCAGCCACAGAGGCTATGCATGGCACATGGAAATTAATGGCTCTCCTAAAATTGTGTGACATGGCATCGCTGCCCAGAGCTTCGGAAATATATAGGTAAATAAATATCCACCACCTCCTCATAGAAACCTCCAGTGATCGGATAAATCAAAAAGTCGCAGCAAAGCAAGGAATGAAAAACAAAAAATATTAGAGACAGGCCAGGAAGGACCAGTAAGGAAGGGACAAGTGAAATAATAAGAAGGGTTTTTTACACTCTGAGGATGATGGATCTGGAGCTGCCAACAGACAGAGAGATAGATTGTGAGAGGCAGAGCAGCTGCGGAAGGGGGAAATCAGTTATGCATGTTTGGCCATTCAGGAACTCCAGTTACCATTTTCATCTAAGAATAGCAGTGTGCCTTGCTATTCTCAAGAAACTAATTCCATTTAAAAATCCCCATGGCTTGACTGCATTGCTGTAGGAATGACTACCTCCCTGCCAGTCCTAACCCCTATCTCCCACACCCGCTTCCAACCCCAGCAGCCAGAGAGCTGGGTACCCTTGTTCCCAACGCCCTGCCATGGAGAGTGGCCCTGTGACCCAGTCACACGGGCTGTGAGGGGCAAGCAGCTGAGGTGTAGTGGGAAGATAGTTCCTTCTCTATAAAATAGAGGGGCTCTGCTCTTTGCCCTGAGATGTCCTATGTGAGGGTGTGACACCTGGACTGTGGAAACCACTTTGCGGCTATAAGTGAAATGCAGGAGGATCAGAGACGCTGATTCAGGCCCCACTACCATGAGGCTGTCCAGTCATCAAAGAGCCACTTGCCTCCTTGTTTGATAAACAGTGTGTAGTCTTTAGGGTTAAGCCGCTCGCTCGCTGCTGGGTGGGCTTCCTTTTACTTGCAGTTGAATGTGTCCTGAACTGATGCAGTCCCACCTGAAGGGTATAAAACATGTGTTGCCTGTATCACAAGTACTTGAATCTGGGTTTGTTCCAGCCACCACCCAGATCGTGATTGACTGGGTTCTTCTGCACCATTACCTACTGGGGGGCCTCTTTCCTTTTACTTGCAGTTGAATGTGTCCTGAACTGATGCAGTCCCACCTGAAGGGTATAAAACATGTGTTGCCTATATCACAAGTACTTGAATCTGGGCTTGTTCCAGCCACCACCGAATGAGTTAGTACATTGTACCCAGGAAGGGAAGATCGTGATTGACTGGGTTCTTCTGCACCATTTCCTACTGGGGGAAAGAGGAGGCCCTTTGATAGAACTGATGAATAATTATGGTAATAAGCCATTGTTTCAACATTTCAGTCAATATCATTCTCTCTCCTTAATTTCCAAACAGTACACCACAGCTCTATTTTAATAAAATGGATGTGAACTTTTTGATGATACGTTTCCATGGTGAGTTACTTATTGGTTGGCAAGTTTTCTTTTTGCTAATGTACAGTAAGCAATCTGCTTCAGGAATTAGTATGTTCTTTTCTTTTCTTTTTCTTTATTCCTGAAATGAAGTTACTCAGAGAAGGCATGACAAAGATGTCTTGATTTGAAATAATTAGATGTACTAGTTACAATTAAGTTTTGAAAAGAGCAGGATTTTAATCTGCACAAATCTCTACGTTGCTACATTCTTATGAGTTGTTTCAGGTCACATCACTAGCAGGTTGTCTGAGACCAGGGACTCAATCATTGAAAAATGTTAGACAAGGCATTGGGATGGATGAACCTTGCTCAGTAAGACGGGGGTGTGCAGCTCAAGTGTGAGCTTATTTTCAATTCTATTGATCCATCATCTTACGGGTCAATACATATAATTTTAGCTCCTGGTTCATTCAGAAGTGAACCAGATAAGCTTCGGAAATTGTCCAAAAATAAAGGCCCAATTTGTTAGGAACATAACATTGAAAAAATGGCTCATAGAATGTTCTCTGGATAATCCAAAATTAGTCTAGAACTCTCAGAAGTGTTACAATGAAATGCTGATGTTGACAGGCAGTATGCCTGAGAAAGAGCCTGCTTTAATGTGTTTAATTTCAATCAAAGCTTTAATTTTAGAAGAGAGAATTTAATTACTCATTGTGTAATGATTAAGAATCTGGCATCTTTAAAACAGGACTGTTTGTTATGCGTTTTGTTAATGTCAATGAGCCTGTGAAACAAAATTTCAAACTCATGATCATTTAGTTGAAACTCAAGACTGCATTGTTTTCCTTATGTAAATTTGGAAGATTCTGATTGTTGTCACCAGGGAATTATTTTTCATGAAACTTATTAAATACATATACACATACAAACTTCACTTTTGCAACAATAAACCTTTATTATATTTGAAACTGCAATTAATTTAGAAATTATCAAAATTGAATTATTGTGGGCAGAAATATAAAATAGAATATATCCTCACTTTTTAAAAAGCCAATGACACTTATACCATAGTCTCCCAACATTACAAATAAACATTTTTGTAAAATTTTCCAGTTCTCAGATTTCAAGTGTAATTTCTAGAGATTGCAGATGATTATGTATGTGTCCTAGAGGCAGACCTTTGATGGGCTAATTCCTATAATCCATCATTTTTTCTTTTCTTCCCATCTGTGTCATGAATCATTTTTACACTTGATTGTGCAGAACTTCTGAAGCTAAATTTTAGAAAATGTATACTTTTGTGGCCATCTGCTAGACCGCATGATCATGTATACTAATATTACCTTCTCAAGGCACTCAAAGTTCTTTTAACAAAATTTGACATTTTCATTATGGCTATCTTTCATATTTACCAGTTCTTCACTGAGATGTTTTTAAAAAGTAAAAGTACATTTCAAGTTTCCATTCTTATAAAGATGGATTACCATGGTTCTTCTAGGATAATCACCGATGGTTGCCTTTGCAGAGGAGTATTTGGAAATATAAGTGAAAGCATTCAAAAACAACTGTGCAATTACAGAATTTGTTTCATGATCTTTTTTTATAAAGACCAATAACATGGTATTTTAAGTTAACATGCACGTCCTATCTAATAATAGAGAAACATGGTAATTAACCATAACTTCGCTACCCTTCCCATTGGCTAATCAGCGAGATATGCAAATTAACTGCCAGCCAAGATGGCGGCCGGCAGCCAGGCAGCTGAAGTGAACATGAGGCTTGCTTGCTCCAGTGATGAAGGAAGCCAAGGTTCCCCCCCTGCCACAGCCCAGCTCTGAGCTCCGGATGCAACAATGTTGCAATTATAGAACCTAAACAAACCCCAGGTACCTGCTTTCAGCCACCATGGCCTCAGAGCTTAGAGCGGCCAGTGATGGCAACAGAATTTCAATTATAGAATCTAAACAAATCCAGATACCTGCTTTCAGCCAGCAATGCCCTCAGAGCTGGAGCCGGCTCTCAGCTCCAGTGACAGCTATAGAAGGTAAATAAACCAGAATAAAAAAAAAAAAAGAAAAAAGGAGAGGCTGGGAGTTTCAGTCGCCCACCAGCCTGAAAACAGCCCTCAGCCCCTCCCCCAGACTAGCCAGGCACTCCAGTGGGGACCCCCACCCAGAAGAGGGTGTGACCAGCTGCAAACAGCCATCATCCCATAATCCAGGTTGGCCAGGTACCCAAGCAGGACCCCCACCCTGATCCGGGGCACCCTTCAGGGCAAACCAGCCAGCCCCCACCCATGCACCAGGCCTCTATCCTATATAGTAAATGAGTAATATGCAAACTGACCCTAACAGCAGAAGGAGTGGGAATGACTGATGACTATGACACACACTGACCACCAGGGGGCAGACGCTTAATGCAGAAGCTGCCCTCTGGTGGACCGGGTGCTCTCACATGGGAGGAGCTCTGCTCAGCCACAAGCCAAGCTGATGGCTGCCAGTACAGCAGTGGTGGTGGGAGCCTCTCCTGCCTCCTCAGCAGCACTAAGAATGTCTGACTGCAGCTTAGGCCTGCTCCCCACTGGCAAGTGGACATCCCCTGAGGGCTGCTGGGCTGCCAGACGGATGTCTGATTGCCATCTTAGGCCCAATCGCCTGAGGAATGGGCCTAAGCCAGCAGGTGGTCATCCCCTGAGGGGTCCCAGACTGCAAGAGGGCACAGGCCTGGCTGAGGGACCCCCCCCCCAACCCCTGAGTGCACAACTTTTTGTGCACCGGGCCTCTAGTATTGATATAAGGGCATAAAATGTGAGATCCAAATAACCAATCAGTAAATTTTAAAAATGAAAGTGACAGATGTAGAGATATGTAACTAAGCATATGGGTATTTCTAACATATTTATTACTTGAAACATATTTCTCACAGTTTTTAATATAGTGCTCGATTTATTTTTACTTACGTAACACTGGAGTATATTTGAGATCTATAAACATGATGTAAAGTTGCTGTCTTGTACCATTGAAACAATAAAATTAAATCCTATATAGTAAAAGGCTAATATGCAAATCAACCAAATGGCAAAACGACCAGTTGCCATGATACACACTGACCACAAGGGGGAATGCACACTGACCACCAGGGGGAAGAAGCTCAATTCAAGAGCTGTCCCCTTGTGGTCAGTGCGCTCCCAAAGGGGGAGCACCACTCAGCCAGAAGTTGGGCTCATGGCTGGCAAGTGCAGTGGTGGTGGCCGGAGCCCCTCCCACCTCCACGGCAGTGCTAAGGATATCTGATTGCTGGCTTAGGTCCACTCCTTGTGGGAAGCAGACCTAAGCCAT
>NW_006294876.1:6967577-6972322 GCF_000327345.1 Myotis davidii | reverse complement strand
GTGAACGCATTTCGTGTACTGGACCTCTAGTTGATTATAAAACATCTTGCAAAAAGTCCATTAACTCTTGAAGGTATTTTAATATTAGATTGAAAGTTACTTGTTCCTCCCCACTCTCCTTCCTATGGTTTTCTCCTTTCTCCTGTGATGTCACCAGAGGCCTGTGTGGACCATGAATGATCTCCTCCAGAGGCCATGTGACAGCTTGGATAGTTTTACTGAAACTCAGCAAACATTCAATGCATTTCCAGTTACATACTGCATGTGCAAGAATGTTGTTACAAAGGCTTTGTTGCTTGTTTGTTTTGGTTATCTTTTGTAAATCCTCACCCAAAGATATTTTTCCATTGATCTTTTTAGAGAGAGTGGAAGAGAGAGGGAAAAACAGAGAGAAACATCCATGTGAGACAAACACATTGATTGGTTGCTTCCTGAAGGCACCCTGATCAGGGCCTGGGCTGGAGAGGAGCCTGCAACCAAGGTATGTGCCCTTGACTGGAATTGAACCCAGGACCCTTTGGTCTGCAGGCTGACGATCTATACACTAGCCAAACCAGCTAGGGTGGCAAAGGCTTTTTTTTTTTAAATTGATTTGTGAGACAGAGAGACACACACACAGAGAGAAACATTGATTTCTTATTCTACTTTTTTATGCATTCATTGGTTGCTTATTATTTTTGATTGTTGATATGCTAAAATAACCTTGAAAAAATGTTTAAATGATTCAACTTATTTTTCCATATGCCATTAGTCATACTGTCAATGCCAGAAATTAGGTTCCAATGCTTGAAAGTAGTTGGGAGAAAAAGAAAACAAACTTAAAAACCCAATAGAGTAATTAGAGGTCTATGTAAAATTCTCCTGGATTTAAAAAATGGTGGTGCCGTTATTTTATAAGTTATTAGTTAAAAAATATAAACATAAATTAAACAATAAATTCATTAGCATTTTTGTTTATATAGTAATTTATGTTATTTTGTAAGCTGTTAGTCAATAAGTATATTTTTAAAATAACTTTGCATCATTTACATTTATTTTAAATGTTCTTATTGGTTTTTAGAGAGAGGAAGGGAGGGGGATGATGGGAGAGAAAGAGAGAGAAGAAGAGAGAGAAACACTGATTTGAGAGAGAAACACTGATTGATTGCCTTCCATATGCACCCCGACTAGTGACTGAACCAGCAACCTGGGCATGTGCCTTGACTGGGAATAGAACTGGCAACCATTCAGTGCACAGGATGACGCTCAATCAAAGGAGCCATACTGACCAGGGTTCATTTACATTTGTAATAAAAAGAAAACATATTGCCGAAACCGGTTTGGCTCAGTGGATAGAGCATTGGCCTGTGGACTGAAGGGTCCCAGGTTCGATTCTGGTTAAGGGCATGTGCCTGGGTTGTGGGCACATCCCCAGTGGGGGATGTGCAGGAGGCAGCTGATCGATGTTTCTCTCTCATCGATGTTTCTAACTCTCTATCTCTCTCCCTTCCTCTCTGTGAAAAATCGATAAAATATAAAAAAAAAGAAAAGAAAACATATGTATTTGTGTGAGATATGTTACTCTTTCCTTAATATAATTTTTTGTTGAAGTAATGCATTTTTGGATGAAATTATAAAGTCAATCAGCTATTCTAAATGAACGACTCAACATGCGTTCAGATTTCTTAGTGGTGCAAGGCTCTTAGGAATGAAAGGACAAGATCAAGATCAACTTTGTTGGGAGCCTCCCCTATGGTCCCAGCAGATCAGAGAAATGTCTGCCTGGGACTATAGACCCCAGTCCCCAGTGCAGGAAGTGGCATGCTTCAGTAAAGAACAGTTACCGCATTTGTCTTATTTTTCTCAACATGTGGCTGTTCATGGTAATTACCCCTAATGCTCTTCACATTTATAAAAGGAGTTCTGTACATGACAGTTAAAAAGTCAATAAAGGTATCATCATATGTATGGACTAAGTTTTTTCATGATTCAAAGTTAGTTCAGGCCCATCTGGAAAGAAGTGCCCTTTTAATCGGTATCAGAGTCTATTGACGCTACTCCAAGATGTTTGCCGGTTTGAAGGGAAAGACATCTAATGGCAAATCCCATGAGCAGAGGTCTCCTTGGGTCGGAGAATATCTGACAAAGCACCTCATAACCTTCTTCCTCTCTCTGAACTTCTCACAAAAACAAGCTCCACAGCAGCACAAAAGCATCGCTCAGCGTCATGAACCAAGGGACCAGGCTGCTATGAACACCACCTGGAAAGATCAGCAAAGAAAAAGCCTGGCCGGACCTTTTTGTGCCCAACTTCTCGCCCCCGAGGCCCCCCACAGTCTCCGCATCCACTCTGCAGTGCCAGCACCAGGGGAAGGCGAATGAGGGGCAAGCCCAGCAGCCTCCGTGGCCGTCACCCTGACAGATGGCACAGGAGGAGCCGCAACGGGCCTTTGGGAAGGTGCTCGCACAGGAGGAATTTCACTAAGTGTTAAAGAAAATATGATTTTCTAAGGCAGAAGGAAATGAAAACTGCAATCTGTCTCTTATTTCCTCTGACTTGGCACCAACTCATTTGACTTCACCATTTTCTTATCCTCATAGTACCAGGTTCATCCTCAGTGTGTGAGCCTGAGGGGAGCAGCAGGGAGAGCTTCCTCAGTTTTCCCTAATCAAATATAGTGGCTAGAATTAAGCAGTCTAAAGTTTTTGTCCTATCACAGAAATTAGAACTGAAGAGTACCTGGGGCAGGTCATCTGTGTGTAAATTCTTAGTTTCGGAAGACTATAGGCTACTCTGACTTTCCAGTATTTCCTCTGCACATTCGCATTGGCTGGAGAAAATTGGGAGATTCACAGCATCTCGTGTGTGCAGAGCATTTATTATTCATGGGACACTGACTGCTTACAGTGTATCTTGTGTGCAAGGGCATTTGGGTGTGACAGCATCTAGTGTGTGCTGATTGCTCTGCTGGCTCAAGGTTGTGGGCTGGGGATAAAGACACTGCTGGCCTCCTTGCAGCCCGATCAGTAGGGCCCATTCTCCAGGTCCTGTGGTGAACTTGAGTCCTGCTACCTGCACTGGGCCATGCACTGGGCTGTGCACTGTTTGCAGCCTGGAGTCTCCATGATTCATATCTAGGTTCTCAGGCTTCTGGACTTAGTCTGATCTACACCACAGCAGTCTCCAATTTGTAGGTGACAGCTGGTGGGGCTTCTCAGCCTCCATAATTGCATATATATCTATAACTCTCTATCAATCGAGAGAAAGAGAGATTTATATACAGAATTGGCTCATGCTGCTCTGGCCCAGTAGCTCAGTTGGTTAGTGTTGTCCTGATACAACAAGGTTGTGGGTTCCCTCCCCAGGACAGGCACAGAAAAGAATCAGCTGATGACTGCTCTTCTACCTCCCACACTCGCCCTTCCCAATAAATTCAACAAATAAGTAATTTAAAAAAAAAAGAATCAAGCAATTCTATCTCTTCTTCTCTCTAAAATCAATAAATAAAAATTTAGAAAGAAAAAAAGGAACTGGCTCATGCAATATGATATATATAGATGGTAGTTCTATTTCTCTAGAGACCCCTGTCTAATGCAAGGTATTATTGTTAATTTTGCACCAATCAACAGGGAAGTGCCTATTGATTCTCTAAGGCTGAATGTTGGCATATTTTAAAACGTTTCCCTCACTGAGGAATACATGGAACAGAATTCCCTGCACCTTTTGCCAGGCTTCTACCCACAAAGTTTCCAGACCAGAGGACACAGCACAGTGTTCCCTAGGAACAGCTGAAGCTGCTGCAAATGAAGAGCTGCCTGCAGTAACATTTCTTTCTTCTGATAATGTCAATGCTTGTTCACATTTTGAATATTCCACTCCAGGCTTAAAACCAGTATATTTTTCTATTCAAATACAAAATCCAGTTCCCAAAAGTAATATATTATTTTTCTTGTACAGAATATTTTATACCGTTGGCAACATTTTGATCACATTAAACCTTTATTCTAAATTATGCATTAAGAAAAAAATGGTTAGTTCCTTCATTTCTCAAAAAAACGTATTGTTTCTAGAAGATGGATTTCTCAGAGTGAAACTATGGAAATTTGCAGACGTCCTGTTATAACCAGTACCATGAAACCTAAGATCATAGCTTTTTAAAATACATTTTGTTTTTCCTTCTGTGATGCAAATATTTAATGAAGTTCTCATCTTACTATTTTAAGTTGGAGAACTTAGACTCTTTTCATTTTATATATTGTCCAGGTTTTTTAAAGTATCCAAATTCAGAGAAGGAAGTTTGTTAGAATCTTAAGATTTATAGTTTAAAACATTTACTGAGATTATGTTTTTGAACTAAATATGGGAAGATCTTAGTAGTAGAAGAAAGATGTATTTCTACCTTCCTGTATATTTTTAACATATCAATTATTATCTACATTTTAGCTTTATATTTAAAAAATATCTATTTAAGTTTTGTCAATGTGAATGAATTTAGAAGATGTTGATATCAGTTCTTTAAAAGCAACAAATCTTTACTGTATCTTGGGAATTTTCTGATCCCCTTAAATATCACATTATGTAAGTATCACTTGATTTCATTTGGCCTGTTTCACACTGCTGGTAATTGGTGGGTAGAGCCCAGGTTGCTGGTAAACATCTTACAAGGCACAGAACAGTCTTCAGAACAAACAATTGTCCAATCCGCATGCCAATAGTGCCCTGGTTAAGAAAACATAACCAATGGTGGACACAGGTGCGGTGAGGG
>NW_006294876.1:6950392-6967529 GCF_000327345.1 Myotis davidii | reverse complement strand
AGAGGTCAAGGGGAGAAAAGGAGACAAATGTAATACTTTAAACAATAAAGAATTTAAAAAATTTAAATTTAAAAAATTATCATATAAAAATAAAGATGCTGACTGTACCATCTATTTACAAACTCACAGACTTTCTGAGAAATATGGCTTGTTGGCAGCAGAGCAAAACTAACATATATCAAATATCCATTTGGGCATCCTAAGAAGAACGGTGATGCAGAAAAGACACGTTAGCTAAGCGTGTATGAGGAAAACAATATAGTGAAGTTTTAAACAGCATGATTCAGCCCTAACTGGTTTGGCTCAGTGGATAGAGCATCGCCCTGTGGACTGAAAGGTCCCAGGTTCGATTTTGGTCAGGGGCACATGCCCAGGTTGTGGGCTCAATCCCCAGTAGGGGGTGTGAAGGAGACAGCCGGTCAATGATTCTCATAATTGATGTTTATATCTCTCCTTTCTCTCTGAAATCAATGCAATATATATGTATATTAAAAGAACAGCTCCTCTGTAAAAAATAAGTAAGTAAATAAATAAATAAGCAGGATTCAGTATAGATATAAATATTGCACACCCAGAAAACACTTCAGGTAGTATTACAAGTATACAAAAGTCAAAATGTAATAGAACACAGCTGTCGTAAAGGTAGATGTGGATCATTATTGCAATTAATGTAGTCCTTGTAGATTAAGTGTAAACCCAGTTTTTAATCAAGTTGAGTGTTTTCTTATATTAGGTTTTAAAAGTTCTTTGTCTATTTTCGACAGCAGTCCTCTATCAGGTATGTCTTTGAAAATATCTTCTCTCAGTCTGTGGCTTATTTTTTCATTTTTTTTGCACTGAGCAGATACTTTTAATTTTAATGAAATCCGGCTAATCGATTCTTTCTTTCATGGATCATGCCTTTCATGTTGTATCTAAACATGTATCATCACACTCAAGGTCATCTGGATTTTCTCCTTCCCTGGAAAGGGCTGCTTCCAACCTGGACCGATTTTGAGACCCCAGTAGGTCTCAGTTCCATCCAGTTCGCTCAGATCCCTGATTCCAGCTGTGCTGTCTCAGGATCTGCAGGTCAGCACTCTCCTTCCACTGCTTCTGTGCATTTTTACTTACAAATTAAGCATTCATCAAGATCTTATTCTACAAAACATATACAACGGGAGGCAGGGTCAGATCATGTTTCTGTGCATTTTTAATATGTACAAAGTAAACCTCTAGCTGCAAGGAACTCCCACCATCATCTCTTCAGGTACTAAGTACTGTTTTCCTCAGAAGTGTAAGTTCAGGGTTGCAAAAGGTTTTGAATGGCCTGTTGTTCCCATGAGTCATGCTAATTTTAATGTGAGGTTTTTCAGAGTGTGGAATATTTTAAGAATCATGTATGGTTTTCTAAAAGAAACACCTGTGCATGGTGTGTGTCACATGCAAACAAAAAGGTAGATTCACATACTTGCAGACAGAATAAAGATATGAATGGGTGTATAGATGCTTTCACTTACTGCTTTCCAATAAAAATTTTTAATGTTTATGGATAGACCCCAGATTTGTTTTCAGGTTTCCAGACTATTAATTTTGGTGCCATAGTTTACTAAACATTTTGTATCCTTTTGAATACTCTAGTTATCTTTATTTCCTATCTATATATATAAAAGCCAGGCAACCGGAATGATGGAACAACCAGAATGACCGGAATGCCCAGTCACTATGCAGGTGGTCAGCCCCCAAGGGGTCCCAAACTGCAAGAGGGCACAGGTCAGGCTGAGGGATTCCCCCTCCAAGTGTGCACAAATTCATGCACCAGGCCTCTAGTCTTAAATAAAGAAATATGTAACTTTGTACAAATGGTGGTTTGATTCAATTGAGTCATTTTCTGGAAGTTGCAGGCATGGCTGAAGAAAAATGCTTTTAAATTTCTTCCAAGTGTCTCCCAAATACTGTGTAAAAGCCATATTTCAAATGTCAGCATTTATTCCTACATTGACACTATAATTACAATGTTAGTGGTATGTATAAATTTATAGATGTATGGATTATACTTTTTCTAATTTTAGTAAGATCTAAGGAATCTTATTCCCCAACTCCATGTAAACATGTAGTTTAGAATTCATTCCTTTAGTTAAGAGTTACATTATTGACACCATTGTGCTAGAAATAAAATACAAAATCCCAGGAGTAGATCAGCAATATAGCTGAGAAAAATATTGCAAGTTATTCACAAATTAGTAAGTGTGCAAATCCACCTAGAGAATTTGTTTACTTCAGTTTCATCTTCTGTAAAACTAGAATGCCAATTCCCAAATCACAAGGCGAGTTTCAAACTTAACTAGTATGTATTAAAAGAGAGCAATAAAGTTTCTTTGAGATGAGATGCATATGGCTATTCTAATTTTATGCCTCAACATAATTAGAAATTACAACACATTATGTACCTTCAGGGGTGTTTGTAAACATCTTATATGGAAAATGCTAAATCTGTAAATGCCAAGTGCTCGTTATTTAATGTGAGATGCTACAATGTTTTCCAATAAGTGGTTCAAAGCAATTCGGCTACATGTCAGGAACAATGAATAAAGATTTTTTTTGACTACTTGTATGTTCAAGCCTGGTGGCAGGTGTTGAAGACACAAAAAAATAATACAAATAAACCTTCTGTCTGGCAATGGAGGGAGAACACATTTATTAATGTTACCAAACAACACAGCATAGGAAGGGATAAATAGGAATCGAGTAGCATAAGCAGTAGCTGCTATAGGAGTTTAGGGAAGCTCAGAGAAGAGAGATGGTAGGTAGGAGTTCCAAGTAAATGTGGGGTTTTCTCTGGCTTTTAAATGAAGGTTAAGGTCTAGCCGAGTGTGAAGAATACCTCTAGTATTGGGGAGCACAGGCCAGAGGTGCACAGCATGATTAGGGGAAGGTGAGCAGAGCAGCTTAGGTAGCCTGTGTGTTCCTCAAGGTACATAAATACTAGTATAGAGAGGCATAATGATGTGAAAAATGTTGGGAGAAATCTTAATAAGGACAACATTGTGTGCTGTGGTATATAAAATGTGTTGGACATGACACAATGAAAGGCAGTGAAACCTGTTAAATGGTTTAGCTAGAGTTGCAATTAGGTTATCCTATCGCATAAAGATGGAATATGCTAATTGACCATCACACCCTCACAAGATGGTGGTGCTCACAGCCATAAGATGGTGGCACCCAGTCCCCTCAGCCCTGCCTCATCCAGCTGGAGTCCCCCAGTGCCCTCAATCTTGCCCGGGGGCGGCAGGCGCCACACGCCTCATCCAGCCAGAGTCCCCCAGTCCCCTCAGCCCCACCTCATCCAGCTGGAGTCCCCTAGACCCCTCATCCCAGCAGGGGAAAACAGTTGGGGGGAGATCATGCCGGCAGGGGAGCAGTTAGGTATCAATTAGGCTGGCAGGGGAGCAATTAAGGGGCTATCAGTATGGCATACAGAGTGGTTAGGAGCAATCAGGCAGGCAGGGAGGCAAGTGGTTAGGAGCCAGCAGTCCCAGATTGGAGAGGGTGCAGGCTGGGCTGAGGGACAATCCCGCCCCACCACACACACACACACTGTGCATGAATTTTGTGCACCAGGCCTCTAGTTTTAAATAAGGGCACACAAAAAATAAACAAATATATATTAACTACCAAATACCAATTTATGCTCATCATGTATATCTTGCTAAAGACACCCAATAATTCATTTTACATGTTATGGTGTGTACATACTGTTAATAAACAGTAACTCGGGGACTTGATTTACATATATAAACACTATTCATTATTGATCTATTTATACACTGAGTTTAAAATGCTAATGACAGACTTTCACATTTCAATTTGCTTTTAATAATAACTATCATTAATTGTGTGTACTGCTGGTAAAACTAATGAAATAATTTTTAGTTAAAATACCAACAGTTGGCTATAACAGTCTGATTTTTCTGAAAAATGTGTTTTACAACTGATTAGCCTGAAGTTTACAGTGATGTATTTAGTGAAAAATTAGTAGGAACATAAAGGCAGCAAAAGATACAGAGGGCATTATTATAAGTTGCTTCAATTATGCAAAAGTCAAGTAAGGGGTATTAAAAAACGAGTCTGTGTGTGATCCTGTTGACACAAACCCTTCTTACTCCAATAATATGCTAATAAAATCATAATTTATCTTTTGATGCATTTAATTTCAATTTTATCTTGCCTCTTTTTAAATAGTTGCAATGGTGACATACACATAATGTTGTTTTGTCTTCTTTAATTAATATCAGATCATGAGCATTTCTTCATAATCATCATTCAATGGTATCAACATAATCCATTTTGTGAATGTGCCATTGTTGGATTCATAATCCCTTTACTATTGAAAACTCAAGTTGGGAACACTAGTTATTACTCAGTGAAAGCTTTCAAATAAGTTGAACAGGAATACTAGGCTATTAGATTAATGTTGAGTCTACTCCAAAATATGATATTAATGATAAATGTAGTTTAGAGTAAAGTCAACTCTAAGTTAATGCCAAGGCCCTCTAGCTCAAATCACAATAGATATTAAGGGACTTTTTATGTATGCCGTAATTTCCCATTAAACATTTAGTCCCATGAGAGCTGCCTCCTCCATCACCATACACTCAGGGCCTGGCTTGGTGCTTGGCATGTACTAAGTTCAATAAATAGGTAATGAATGAATCAGCTAAAGAAAGGCCATAGTCTTTAGAGCTAACCCAGAGCCAATGCAAACAAAAGTCAGAACACTGAGATTTGGATAACATTAAATTCATTCTGAAGGGAGACGGTGTATTTTGTTAAATGGGTGCATGTCAAAATACCCTTCTGAATGTTTATGTGGTTCTTACAGAATGTCTAATGATGTGTTGCTGGGGTGATGAAAGACCTGGTGGGATCCTGCAGTTTCTCTCAGTATAGTGTGTGTTTCTCCCATCAGGCAGATGCTCTTTAGATAATATTTCATTAATAAAAGTGTCAGCCCATTAACTCCACCTTTTAAAACTTTGCCCTTTCAGATAATAATTGCTGTGCATTCTCCTCGTTTCCATTCTAATTTTCTTTTTTTATTTTAATTAGGTGTTAATTTTGTGGCCTAGATGACACCATTAGAGGCTAAGTGAATCAATGGTGTCCAGATACATGCTCACACAAAGGCGGGAGAAGTCATTCTTCTAATGACTTCATTAGAAGAATTTTCCCTACCAGATTTTTAAAGGAAGATTATTCTTTTCATCATTGATGTCTCTCTCTCTCTCTCCCTCTCCCTTCCTCTCTGAAATCAATAAAAAGAATAAATAAATAAATATATTAACCTTATAATCTGACCTGTTCATCTCACTTTATAAATTATAGCAAATAAACAGGAGAAGAAATGAATATATTTCTAAGTATTGGAAAAATATAGAACACTGTGTTGCACAGGAGTTATTAGTGTATGTAGTTAATTTATACAATTTAATAGTTAATAGAGAAATTAAAAAATTAATAGCTCATTTTATACATCAGTGTGCATAATGATTTAAGGCATACTTATTCACTAAAATAAAATAATAAGCTAATTAATACACATTATTGGTCTAAAGTGATTTTGAACCTCTACAAGATTCCCCCACCACCAGGACCTCAAGCTTTCCTTTTCTTATAATGAAAAGAGACAATGAGCCATACAAATTGTAGGGCTTCGCTAATGCCTTATGAAAAAAATAGCATCCTGTCTTACAGTCGTAAATATTCAAGTCCTGGGGTCTCCCCTTTCTTTCTGATGAAGTGAAATAAGAACACAGAGCTCTCTGCCAGAGTTTTTTTTTGTTTGTTTGTTTTCAATCCACGAAGCACCTCATGGCACTCTGAGAGTCTCACTCTGTGTACACTTCCTCTCGGCTATCCTTGATCTTGTGTCTTGATCTTGTGTCTTCTTTTTTGAGGCAAACCAGCTTCCCTCCCTTACTCTGACTCACACCTGAAATCACACACCCGCACCTTCCCAGAGGGAGTTGTGTACAGGTTTGGTCAATCTGTCCTAGGCTGCAGGATTATATCTGAAACTTTGGAAAATGCAGACACATCTTCAAGTGATCAAGGAGGTGAAAAAAAAAACAAAACACCAAAAAACAAAAACCTCTTTCTTCTCTAACTGAGACAGAATAAAATGAAAATCATCTACTCCTTATGGCAAAGCATAATAAAGAAGATAATGGCAGGTGATATTGATGGGTCCTGCTTATCTTGGAAATGAAAGCATGTACCTCTTCACCACTGAAATCAGGCCACCCCCCAACCCCCCACTTCGACTAGAAAACTTGAATGGCTTCCCATTGCTCTTCTGGTAAGACTGAAGCTCCTCTAATGTGCTCTGGGGTTAGTCCCAGGCCCCTCCACCTCTCCCTCTCATTTCCCTCTCCCCTATTCCCTATGCTTCACTTAGAGCCACCATCTTCAAGATTTTCAAAGGACCAAGTTTCTTCCTTCCTCCCAAATGCTATTCCCTTTACCTGCAACAATCCTGAACTGTTATTGGGGCTGTCTCTAATAATTCACACCCATAACTCTGGTAATTTTCCCAACCATCTTTTCTGAAGCACTTACAGATGCAATTTCACATTTATTTGTGTGATTATTTGACTAACTGCACCTGAACTAGACCATAGGGTCTCCCAAACTAGAGCATAAATTTCCTCAGGGTAAGCACCATTTACCCACCATCATCTTCCCAACACCCAGCAGAGACCCAAGCTCAATGAACACACTGCCCATAGTGCTGTGAAGAGTCCATGCCCCAACACAATCTAGGGATTTAAAAAGGTATGCATGTTGCAAGAATTATAGTTGTCATTCTTGTGTGTGTAGCAAAGAACTAAGGCAGATCCTCATGTTCTTAGCAAAGAAGGAGCTGGCATTTTTTAGTAGTAGCTCAGTCATGGACCAATTGCAGTGAACCAGGTGATGGTTTAAGATGGCACATTACTCTGCCGTAAAAAAAATAAGGAAATCTTACCTTTTGTGACAGCGTGGATAGACCTAGAGCCAAGGGAATTAAGCCAGTCAGAGAAAGAAAAGTATCATATGATTTCACTTATATTTGGAATCTAATAAACAAAATAAGCTAGCAAACAAAATAGACTCATAGATACAGAGAACAGACTGATAACTGTCAAAGGGGAGGGGTGTTGGAGGGTTAAGTAAACAAGGTGAAGGGATTAAGCAAACCAACCAACCAAACAAACAAAAAAACACCCTAATAGACAGACAACAGGATGGTGATTTTCAGAGAGAAAGGGGGTGGAGGGTAGGAGAGGGTAAAGGGGGGATAAATGGTGATGTAGAGAGACTTGGCTTGGGTGGTGAACACACAATACAATAAACAGATGATATATTATAGAACTGTACACCCAAAATCTACATACTTTTATTAACTAATGTCACTCCAATAAATTCAATAAAAATATTTTTGAAGAATTATGCTAATATAAAGTATTTCAACCTTAGTTCTGTGAGGTAAATATTTAACCCAATTTTATACATGACAAAACCGAGGCATCAAGAAATATTCACTGGCTGCAGATCTTTCACAGCCCCAAACACCAATGTAGTCAATACTCAGTGCAGGATAGGACACTAGATGAAATGGAGGCTCAGGCAGTGCAGCAGACAAGCTCAAAGAGCTAGGAAAGGATAGAGTTAGAAAAGGTACAGCTTCATCTGACCATACAGCCCATTCCTATTAGGGCACTGGGTGAAAGAGGTGAAGGAACTAAGAATCACAAATTGATAGTTACAAAATAATTATGGAAAGTAAAGCATAGAAAATATAGAAATATAGTCAATAAATTGTGATAACTATGTATGGTGACATTTGGGTTACTCGAAATATTGAAGGGACACTATGTAAAGGAGGGGTCCTCAAACTACGGCCCGCGGGCCACATGCGGCCCGCCAAAAACATTTATCCGGCCCGCCGGGTGTTTTTGCCGCTGCTGCCTGTCCTGCTTAGTAGTGGACTCATTCAGGGCCCGCAGTGTGCATGTCTGGAATGTCTGAGGGACAGTGAACTGGCCCCCTGTTTAAAAAGTTTGAGGACCTCTGATTGCCTAACCACTAAGCTATAAACCCAAATACATAATCTATATATTGCAAACCAATACATAACTTAAAAAATTAAAAAGTGAAAAGAATTTTTGCACTTGTCTTCACAAGGGATTTTGGTTTCTAGTCTTCTCTTTCGTACTGTTTTGGTCTGGCTTTGGCACCGGGGTAACAATGACTTTAAAAAGTACATTAAGAAGTGTTCTCATCTCCTATATTTCCCTGTTTCATTTTTCGTAATCTTCAGCCTGAATAATCTGAGTGTCAATGCCAGTGTAAATGACAAGAAATCAGATATATTTGCCTCAAAATTAAACTAAAAGTAATTAAAGAAAGATAAACAGAGGCATAGCATAGCACAACGTCCATCAGAAAAGCATAGGCCGTATTTACTGCTTCAAGGTAATATAAATTCAGTCAATTTATTGAATTCAACAAGAAATATGCATGGGGAGAATATGAGTGATTTCATTTGGTTATGCGCCTCTCTGAGATGTAGCCTCTGGCGATTGCCTGCCAACCTTCCAAGCAGTGCCACGCCACCAGCGAAGCCTTGGGTTTGGCAGACAGTTGCCCTCTGCCGGGAGACCCAGGCTGAGAGGAGAGGAAGCTGAGTTCTCTTCAACACTGCCATCCCGAGCAACATGGAAAGGGTCCCTTTTCCTGTCCGTCTCTGAAAAAATGATAACACAAGAGAGTGCAGGTTCATTAGCAAAGGGTCAATGTCTAAGCAGCTCTGCCACAGTCAGAAGGCGGTGGCACGGGGACCACAGAGAAATGCACACAATATTTCCATAGGAAAAGATTCAAAGAACGAAGAAGGTGACACAAATGGGGCTGGCATGACGTCCATTTAACCAGCAGCTGCAGATGGAGGAGACTGCTGACCTGTGGAGCAAAGCATCATGGTAACTCACACTGTGTGGTCAGATGGGAACAAATGTCAAAGGCATTGGAACCCTTCCACAGAAGTGACAGAGTTATGTGATTACCAAGAGTCAACATTGGCAGGCTTCTAGGCAATCTCTCAAAGCAAACCATCTCCCATCATCATTATTTCTACACTAGAGGCCCGATGCATGAAAATTCGTGCAAGAGTAGGCCTTCCTTCCCCTGGGTGCTGGCACTGGCTTCTCTCTGGTGCCCAGGAACGGGACCCGGGTTTTCCTCCTTTGGCCACCTGCAGGCACTTGGGTCCTGGGCTGGCTTCTCCCTGGCCACCTGCAGGCACCTGGGACCCCAGCTGGCTTCCCTCCAACCCTGGCTTCATCAGGAAGGATGTCCAGAATGACATTCAGAAGACATCCAGTCTAATTAGCATATTACCCTTTTATTATTACAGATGAAAACTTCAAGGAATCACAGACCATTTGAATTGGAAGGCACCTGAGGTACACAAATGTTAAGACTGCGTATTACAGACAAGAAAATTGAAGGGGAGCTCATTCAATGGATGTTCCTCAGGATCCTAGAAGGTACCACAACTTCGACTTTCTTCATTCCCAATCAAGTGTTGGTTTCAGAAATTTCAAAAGTGTTTTTTGCTTTGAAAGTATGGAAATGGTAGTACCCATCTCCTAAAAGTACATCGGTAATAGCATGGCTTATGAGTTTTTAAATGTCACTGGATTAATAAAAGTCTATTAAAGGTAGTTTCTATTCAAACTAAGTTTAAGGTATGACTTATAGACCTGCAATTATTGTGTCATAAAGTTGACTACACTTATAACCAAGGCATAAATGGATCCAAGACAAGGAAAGATCTGACTTCTCTATCAGATAATTGAGTATCAGTTCCAAGAACTCGGAAAACAAACAAGAAAATAAACTGATAAAAATTAGCTTGATTTCAGTTTTAGTAGGATAAGATAAAGACCCTTTTCGTGATGACATAAAGTTTGTTAAGCAAAACTATTGAAGATGAAAAAAAGACTCCGACATCATCATTTGCCTTAGGTAAGCTATAATAGAAAAAATCAGCAGCCAGTGGCTGGAAATTGAGCTTATTTTGACTTTTGAGAAAAATAGCTGACATATTTCTAACTTTCCATCTTAAGCTTACTAAGAAAGATTTAATAATTTTTAAAAAGATCCCAAATAGCAGTTTTTCTAGAAATGGGCAATCGAAATAAACACAATTATAACAATTACCCATATGTATGTGGAGTTGCCTTAAATCAGGAAAGGAAATAAAAGAATGTATTTTGTTCCACAGATAACTTGTTCAGACCAAGATTATGATGGTATTAAAAAATAATATTTTTTCTCTTATCTCTTCTCTTACTTTTGTCATAGTTTAAGGGAACATTTCTGCTTTCCATGAATTGAGTACAGAAATAATACCTGCATATAAAATAAAACGCACCATTAACAATGGTTATCTTTGGCAGGTCATAGGGATTCATTGTGGACACTGAGACTGCTAACTAAGAGCTAAATTACTTTATTTCAAATGGTGTAGAGCCTGGAGAGGTAATATGTGTGTCTCAATTTCATTCCCCCCTGCTGTTTGGGAGAGGCAGTTTTAGTGCTTCTCTCACTGACCCAGAGTTACTTCAGAGTAAAAGGAAACCTTTTGTATTTGCATTTGTTACCTTTCCAAGCATTAGGAATGAAGTAAAGATGAAATATCCTCTTCCCCTCACTGGGCAGCACATTGCCATAGCAACACATCACTCTATAAAGTTCATCAATTCAGCTGCGGTTATCCCAAAGTAGCAGACAGCTTATATGTTACAAAAGTTCTTTCTTTTAACGTGTAATAGAGCAAATGAATTAAACTGGTCTTGGCACTGGGAGCTCGGCATTACATTTATATAGTAAAAGGGGATTAAAAGAAGAAAATATGCCTTCTTAGCCAATATATGCCTGAAAGGAGATTTTAATTAACTCAGTTTATCACATTGAACTAATAGCTATTTCCCTCCGAAAAGAATATGTTAGCCAGTTTATACATCCTGGTCATAAGTTATGTGTAACACTCTCTTACCCAAAGTATTCTTTAAATCATAGTCCTGCTTCCTTACCCTCAGCATATAAGCTTCAGGGAGTTGGGCACTGGCAGACATAGTCTGTCTTGTTCACTGTGGTCTCACTGGAGTCCAGAAGGGTTCCTGGCACACAGTAGGTGTTCAGGCAGAGCACAGAGTTAGTTCATTATGTGGACCCTGGATCCCAATGGCCCAGGTTAGACTCCCGGCTCCAGGTGACTCACATCTCTGCTTTTCCTTCATGTTGGGACCTAGCTCACAGGTCCAGGGCCAAGCAGGACCACTGAACCACGGCCTGGCAGAAAGTTTATTCTAGCAGAGGGCTTGGAGGATTCCTGGCACACAGGGTGCAGTACATAAAAATTTTTATTATTTTCTTGCTATTTTTAATTTATAGGTTATAAACCCAACTCAAGCCCAAACTCCCTCCCCCCGTCAATCCTCCACACAGGAAGCAGGAGGGGAGATGACCACTCTATTACAACAGCCTCTACTGCCTGCTGGAAAACAAAGCCAAAGGAAACTCTCCTTTAGATACTCTAGATCCTGAACTGATGGCTTAGAATGAATTTGCCACACATTTCCTGTGAATGGAAACAAAATGGTGTTTAAAACAAAAGTGCAGCCAATCCGGTCCTTGGGGTCTCCTTTTTAAACTCTCATCTAGCCCTGTCGCTTAACTATAGCTCAGCCAGACTGAAGACGACTTGGCTAAGGAGGCCACTCAAGGGTCTGAAGGGAAATTGCTCATCTTAGATTTATTGTATCTAAATTCCAAAATAGCCACCCAATTGGCAAAGTTGGCAGCCCTTTGCTGACAGTCACCAGTCAGGAATACAAAATCTAAATTACCGTCTCACCCCAGAGGTGAAATTTATACTATGCCTGGCCCCATTAGCGTGAGTTGGGATGCTTGAGAAAAATCTATGCAAATCGCTTTTACACCACATTAATTTAAAAGAAAAAAGGAGCTGTCTACTCAATGGAATTATGTTGTCATTCTTCTGAATTGCTGCATTATACTAATTATGAACTAGTGTCTGACATTCCAAGCTATTTGGTAACTAGAGTTGTTGCACTCTTTCTTCAGGCATGATCTTATTCATCCCCAAGGCTTCAAAATGATCTGAGTTCTCCATTCTTAACCCAAACCTCTCTCTTTAGCTTCGAAGAATAATTTCTAATTAACTGTCAGACCTACACATGCAACTGGAATGCAGCATCTTCAAAACTGAATTCAGTGTCTCTCCTTTGGCCTATATCTTCCCATTCATCTGAAGTTCTAAAATTGTTAGGAAAAAATTTTCAGTCTGACCCATCCTATCTTTCAACTTCATCTCTTGTCCCTCCACCCACAACTCACCTTCAGAACATCCACACCTTTCTATAGCTGCAGGTTTGTGCCTTCTCCTGGGAACATCCATCCATACTTTCTCCACCAGGCAACCATAGATAAAACCCTTCTAGTATGTCTAAGAGCCAGTTCCCATACCCTCCCCTCGGGGGGCGTTTCTGACTCGCCCGGGCCAGGTCAGGGTTCCCAAATCTCTGTGTCATTGAAGGTCATTCCTCCTTCAATTATGATAGTGCATTGGGTCACAATGTAAGGAAAGTGTTTTCCTTTCCTTGTTTGCTGTGAGCTTTCCTTGAGGTCAAGTCTTATTCTTACCCATGATACCTTTATTTCTTCAGCACATAGTAAGCTAGCAATGAAGGTTTATGGAATGATTACATAAACATTTCAAAATTCTAAAAGTAAGCCTCAGAGGTTAATCCTTAAACTCACTGTTGTTGAAGTTTCATCTTTTAATCTTCCTGGTTATAACTGAGGAAGAAGAAGGATCACATTTAAAATCGTATCACTTATTTTGACAACTTGAGGTGTCCAGAGTGCACAGATTGGCCCTAAATGTTGATACACACCCCTCTTACTGCCTGTTCAGCTGAGAGGTACCTCAGAAATAAGCAGCTGAAGTAAGGTGGAAGTGGAACTTATATGCATAACCCAGGAACACAGACAATAGCGGGGTGAAGGTCTGGGGAGGGGGACAGGAGGGAGGAGTAGGAGGGGGTCAATGGAGGGGGAAAGGGGGCATCTGTGATAATTTAAACAATAAAGATAAAATTTTTAAAAAGATGGAAGTGGAAAAAAGCACGCGATTCCAGTTCTTGGGAAACAAAATCCAATTCAACACTAACTTTTTTTATTGCTTTGAGTGAATAGGCACATTGTTAACCATTTTGTATGTTTTTGACAAATAGTCATGATTTTTTTTCAAAGTATTTTGGAGGAAAGTGATGTTTGAACACCTGCTCAGTGGAATTAACAGATTGTACTACAGAGGGAATACTATCTCTCCTGGTCATTACTTACTCTTGCACAGGCATGGAGACGTTTGGTTTCCTCAAGGCTAATTAACTAGAACTGATACTTCTCAGAGAAGTGACTATGGGATGCTCATATTTTAAAATAAACTTCAATTCAGGAAAACATATATTTTGCTATGTACTGTTAAACATATGTTTATGTAAATATAAACATTACAAAAGTTACAATATATGAATTATATTCCATGAAAATTTCTTGATTACCTACACTAAGATT
Source organism: Myotis davidii (assembly GCF_000327345.1). Lineage (NCBI taxonomy): Eukaryota > Metazoa > Chordata > Mammalia > Chiroptera > Vespertilionidae > Myotis > Myotis davidii. The sequence continues at coordinate 6,953,840 of NW_006294876.1, read as the reverse complement.
TAAAACAAAACAAAACACTCATTATGACAAATTGAACTCCACGGTTTCCACCCAAACCTTCTGCAACCTCCAGACCTCCCACTGGTTTCTGAAAGTGCCCTTCACCCCAACTTGGGAGGAGAAAAGTATTGGTATTTAGTTCAGGCCCAGACAAGACAGAGAGAAGTGGGCCATTTAGCGTTTGAAAGAGATGATCACAGGTGTAGAGTTTAGCTACAATTTTAAAGGGAATGGTTTAAAAATGAGTCTTTAGTGAGAAAAATCTTAATGAATGCTCACTCTTCTTTTTGACCTTGACCAATGACCCTACCCAGCTAGGAACTCTCATTTTAATGAGGCGATATTGTATTTCTCAGCAGCAGGCCCTGATTTGGAACAGTTCTGTTCTCTTCTGAAAGCTCAAAGCTGCTTTCATGCAAGTATTATAGATTAAGAAATTATTTCTTCAAATGAGGGGAAAATTTCATAAGGGCTCAGTATTGAAAAAGTTTAATTTTAAAAAAAGTCATTCCCTCCCTAGTCTTCTTGGATGTCCTGAGTTTTAAGGTATTTCCATTGGCAGCAACCATTTTCTATGCTTACAGTTACCATCTTATTTTTCAAAATCTGTAATTTGCATTTCATAAAGATAACAGGCACAGGGCAATTTCAGCCTTCTGAGCAACTAATTGTGACTTTCTGGCAGTGCATTTCTAAAGGCTAGAGGGGAATAAGGATTCACAACAAAAGCTGAAAAGTAGGGATGTGACTTATTGAGATCTCGGGTTACTCAGACACATTCATGAATCATCTAAACTTGGGAGTCTACATAACTCTCACTCTAACCCTAACCCTAACTGAACTCTGTTTCATGATTTTGAGCTTGAATTGTAGATGTTATTTGTCTCTGCTTGACATAAGAATGATTTAAGAGTTCTTTTAAATGCTTTTTTATAGTATAACTAGAGGCCCAGTGCATGAAATTTGTGCACAGGTAGGGTCCCTATTGGCTACTGGCCACTGCCATGGTCAGTCCCACATCCTGGTCAAACTCCCGGTCGAACTCCCTGTCAAGGGGACAATTTGCATATTAGGCTTTTATTATATAGGAGGATATTTTATTGGTCGAATATTAATGGTTGATTCAATGAATGGCCCTTACAAAAATGGCATGAATCTGTTTATGTTTTACTCTACTCTTGTACTTTTTATTCTACTTATTTTCAGACCCTGGAAACAAATACATGATATGCTATTTATTTTTGAAACTTTTAGAAGAGTAAATGGTAGATATTAAATATATTACATGTGACACTCATATGTGGGATATAAAACTGAAAGCAACAAATGAACAAGCAAGACAAACAAAAACTTAAGGCACAGACAGCAGTATAGTGGTTACCAATGGAAAAGGAGGTGGGGTACCCCAGGGTAAAGGGGGCTAAATACATGGTGATGGAATGAGATTGGATTTTGGGTGGTGGGCACACAATACAATACACGGATAATTTATTATAGAATTGTACACTTGGGACCTATATCATTTTATTAATTAGTGTCAGCCCAATAAGATTAATTAAAAATTTTTAAAAATATATTTAATTCCAATTTAACTTTTAAAGATCTTTAACATATCTTTGAACTGTTGTCCCTATTACTCCCTCAGCATAAGGGCAAAACAAATTAAAATTAAAAGGCTTAATTCTCCTATCTAATATAATAATAGAGGAATATGCAAATTAGCTGGGACGCTGTAATGTCAGGACTGATCTACAAGCCATGGAGAGCTACAGGAGGGCGGGGCAGCTAGCTAAGAGTGGGGAGAGCTATAGGAGGGCGGAGAAGTGAGCTGTGAGCAGCAGAGAGCTCAGCAATGGTAGGTGGGGTGGCCAGCTGGGGCAAGCGGCAGCGAGCTACTCATGCACGGATTCATGCGCAGGGCTACTAGTTGAAAATAAGGAAATAGAAATATTTCCTTCTTTTCTTAGACAATTTACTTAAGAAAACATATAACTGTGAGTTCTCCCTCTGTCTTTTTGAAATGTCTGTAAGTCTTTTTACACGCTTTCTCAGGGACCTGGGTGCCGTCTTAGAAAGGCAATCACGCAGGCAGAGGTGTCCTGATCTCCCAGGCTAAGTGGGAGGACAGGGACCTCACTTTGATGAGCACCCGACTCCAAGTTGCAAAACTCTCTCCTTTTAGGAAGAGATGAAGGGCCTATTTTTCCTTTGGATAAAGCCAGTGAACTAACAGAGATGATCCCCCATCCAAGTGTATTTAGGATAAACCACGTGTGACAAACAGTACTGTCGACTTGGGAACTAGTTACTGTCCATCTTGAGAGCATGCTGGCCATGGGTTGTTTTGGCTTGGCTATATAAAGGGTGAGACTTCTTTCTTTCTTTGCGATTACTTAGCAGATGACCTGCGGTGTGCATCACATTCTGGCTTAAAGCTAATTCAATAATAAAACTGTTTTCTTTCTTTACTACCTTTATGAAGAGGTTTTCTGGGTTGGGAGAAGATTTTGTTTTTAATTATATTTCCCAGAATCAACAATAATACTTTTCCATTGATCTCCCCCTATACCTTCAAATAAAATGCATATAATTCCTACAGAAACAGCCTGCAGCAAATGAGGAAAGAGGGAGGCAGGAGTTCAAGTATTGGGTCTCTAAATACTTCAGTGGTAACTTGTATTATCCCTCATACCCAGGTGACAGGGAGGAAGAGAGTGATGATAAGTAAACATCTGCCTCCCACACAGAAAGTGTGCACAGGTAGCAATGACTTAACCTGCAGGTGTACTGAACATCAGTAACAGGATTTTTCCTTCTCTACATTTCTGGGACACTGAAAGGGAGCATAGCTACCCAGTGCCTCAAAGAGTGCGTTAATTATGTGTGATTTTTTAGGTGTCTTTTTTATTCCATTGTTGGCCTCTTTGTTCCATATAAAATAATGCACCCACATCTTCTCAATCCTATCTAATAAAAGAGTAATATGCAAATTAACTATCGTTCCATGACAAACACGGTGGCACCCATAGTGGCTGGGGCTGCATGGAGGGAGGAGAGGGGCTTCTGGCCAGAGGCCTGGGTGCAGGATGCTGGGCTCGCCTCATCCCCAGCAACACAAACCCAGTGTCCGCACCCCAGCTGTATGGAGGGAGAGGAGGAGCCTCAGGCCAGAGGCCGGGGCGAGGGATGCTGCGCTTGTGGCAACACGAGCCCAGCATCTGTGGCCCAGCTGCACAGAGGGAGGGGAGGGTCCAGCCCCAGCCATGAGGAGGGAGGGGAGGGACCTTGGGTCAGAGGCCGGGGCGAGGGATGCTGGTGTCGGTGCAGGCTGTACTGAGGGAACCCCCCTCCCCCACCCCCCTGTACGAATTTCATGCACCGGGCCTCTAGTAATAGTAATAAAAGACAAAAAAAAACTCCCAAATGCATTTTCTTCCCAACAGTCATT
>NW_006294876.1:6949013-6950357 GCF_000327345.1 Myotis davidii | reverse complement strand
GAGTAAGATGCAAATTAACTATCGCTCCATGACAAACACGGTGGCACCCATAGTGGCTGGGGCTGCATGGAGGGAGGAGAGGGGCTTCTGGCCAGAAGCCTGGGTGCAGGATGCTGGGCTCACCTCATCCCCAGCGACACAAACCCAGCGTCCACACCACAGCTGCATGGAGGGAGGGGAGGAGCCTCAGGCCAGAGGTCGGGGCTAGGGATGCTGGGCTTATGGCAACAGGAGCCCAGCATCTGTGGCCCAGCTGCGCAGAGGGAGGGGAGGGTCCAGCCCCAGCCATGAGGAGGCAGGGGAGGGACCTTGGGTCAGAGGCCGGGCGAGGGATGCTGGTGTCATTGCAGGCTGTGCTGAGGGAACCCCCCTCCCCCACCCCCCTGCATGAATTTCATGCACAGGGCCTCTAGTAATAGTAATAAAAGACAAAAATAAAATCCCAAATGCATTTTCTTCCCAACAGTTATTTTGGTAAATGTGTCCCGTGTTATTATATATTCTTGTGAAATCCCAACAAAAGTGCTCTGTGTGCACCTGATCTTTAATTGCAAATGACGGTGTTCCCGGCCAGTAACCTCATGTGTTAGGATGTGTGCAGAGTCTTTGTCTCATGAAGAACAAGAGGGAGGAAAATCTTACAAGTCATTATTTTAGGTCGTGTTGGAAAAACAAGCACAGCCATGAAACACAGTGAGCCACTGTTTTTCTTTATTCTGCACATAGATTTGTTTTCTTTCTGTTTCTTTTCGTAGAAGTCAATAGCCTTGTTAGTTTCTCTTTCGGATTCAATTTCAAAGAACTGTGTGTCTGCTTTGAAACATTTTTAAGTCAGGCTTAATTATTAAAGCAGAGGCCTACTGCTCAGTGAGACCATCAGAAGGAAACTACTTAAAGAAAAACTACTCACCCCATGGTGAGCTTAGCTCCTCCAGGGATGAGAGTTTCTGGAACAGTGTCTGGCACTAGCTACTAATGTGCAATGTGAAAATGTTAAATTACACTCGTATATTTTTCTTAGGTTCAAGTTTCACATATCATCAATTCACAGATGAGGGTTGTTCTAAAAATGAGTGGTCAGGTAGGAACATTTACGATGAAATACTTTATCCACAGAATCTTATTACTTATCATTTGGCTCTGAAACTACCACAATCATAATAAATCCTAGTGTACATACTCCTAGAAGAATAGGCCGTTTGGAACTTCCCTACCTTCAAAAAGCCATCTGGTTCTTGTTTTCCCATAGAATTTCAATAGAAAAAGAAGTCTGAAAAGTGAATCTGAGCAACTCTGCTTATTCAGACTTTGAGAGATGTTATCAGGGACTTCAGTCTCAAAAAT
>NW_006294876.1:6887005-6948939 GCF_000327345.1 Myotis davidii | reverse complement strand
TAACTTCTCAGCAATGTTTCCTACAAATCTGTCCTTAACGTAAGCCCTAATTTAACATTGGAATAAATTTATCAGAGTTCATTTCTGATAAAATGATGAATTTTAATTTAAACCTGGTAACTACAAGTTCAAAATGAGTTTTGTTGCCAGAGTCTTGACTGTGTTTTCTGTTCCTGTGAAAAGATAAGGGGATAAATGTCTGATACATCTGTCTTTGTTTCTTTCAAAGCCAGAGCTAGTATGGTGCAAACTCTATTAAATTACATGTGAAGAGCAACATGCCCCTTGATCAACAGCTGTGAATTCATTAGTCCATTTCAAAAGTAACTAGGAACTTGGGCCCACAGAAATGTTATAAACGTTGAAGGGACACATTTTTTTTTAATAAACCAGACATAAGAAACTTGCTATTTGTACATTTAAGAGAGAAAACATAACTCTTTCTCTCTTGCCTTTTGAGAAAGCTCTTCCTAAGACTGAGTCATTGTCAGGCAATGCCACTCATTTCAACTGAGGTGCTGACTCTTCCCAGCTCCACTTTCTCCCATGTTGCCCTTTATTTCATGGTGCATCACACCCAGCTACGGAGATGACACAGAGCAGGCCTCTGAGTCGGACGTTTGGTCCCTGGCAGCACCAGGCTTTATCTGATGGCTGACCCCAGATAAAGGGTAACACCGTGAAGTGATGCCCAGCCTGTGGCTGCCCATTGGAATCAGTTGGGATTTTAAAAAGTTATCTAAGGCAAGAGAAGAAAAGGAAAATAGTCTTTCAAGAACAATGATCTAAGAACAGAAATAGTGCAACATTAAGAGGTCAATTAACAAATTTAAGCTCATGCTGTACTCTTTATCTGACCTCTCAAATCAACTCTATTTTAGAAAAACTTACAGATGAAGTCCTTGAAATGGGATTTACTTATGCCAAGACCTAAAGAAACTTTTTAAAACCCTAGAAGCTAACAACTCATGTGCTTACCTATAGGATATCAGGTCAATGGAATTCAAAGTAAATTCCCACTTGGGCCAAACAAGATCCACCTATCTCAATTTCTGGTTTAAAAAATGTTTCATCTCTCATCATGAGGCTACCTTTTAATAAGAAGACCTGAAGGAAAGCAAAGAGGTTTGTAATTTTTTAAGAACCTTGTTCTTCCCAAAGCTTTCTTATAATTATATATTTCTAATTGTTTACAATAAGATCATCTTGCTCATGCCAACTCTGAGTAAATTCATAATTTATTTCAAGAACAAAAGAAACCTGAAGGAGAAAATAGCTGCTACTGAACAAATAAATTGCTTATCACTCTTTTAAGAACTGAAAGAATAATGTGCTAATAAATAACCAGCCATTGATAAATTTGTGTTGGTGTTATTAAAATGAGGTTTTATTGGAGCAACTATTTGAAATCAAGTGGAAGAATGATTTTGAGTGAGATTTTGGAAATTACATTATAATTCTAACTTATCCATTCTAAACATGCTCTCCATTTCCCTTGGAAGTAATGGTACAGAATGAAAACCCTTTACTGCTTCAGTGCAATTTCCTACCAGGGGTTGGAAAGCCAGTTCAGATTCAAGTGCAAAAGCAATTCAAATGCTCTTTGAATGAGACTCTAACAATTAGGATACAGCCATTTACCAAGCCCTAGGAACAGTGGCTTAAACCTAAGGGCACATTGTTATTTAACCCTAGGACTTGTTTGTGGTCAGCAGCTCCACAATGCTTGGTCTCTTCCTCCTCAAGTCCCACGCTGACTTCCCCACAGTCCCCTTTAGTAGAGGTAGGCCTGGAGGCCACCCAACAACAGGGGGTAGAATGTGAGCTTCATGACCTCTGAGGTTGGAGGCCCACTGGCCAAGCAGGAGGGTTTTGGAGGGCCTGGGGCCAATCATTTTTACTATGTGTGTAACAGAGCCTTCTGGAAGGAAGTACGTTCTAGAGAATGTCAAGACACATCATTATGGTGTGAATGACAACAGGAAGGGGATTACCTGGACTGTTAAACTAAACATGCCTAATAATCCCTTCTTTCTGCAACTGCCCTGCCTCTACAGCATCTCTTTTCCTATCTGTACCCCCTGATATATCACCCTCAGAGTAGGAAACCCTTTTTTTCTCTGCCTACTTGATTTCTGTTTGTTTCTAACATTTCATTATTTCTTCCAATGCTTGTTTGTTGTTGTTGTTAAAGATATTTTTATTGATTTCAGAGAGGAACGGAGAGGGGGATAGAGAAAGAAACATCAATGATGAGAGGGAATCATTGATCAGCTGCCTTCTGCAAGCTCCCTACTGGGGACCTAGTCCACAACCAGGGCATATGCCCTGACCAGGAATCGAATCATGACCTCCTAGGTCATAGGTCAACACTTAGCCACTCAACCATGCAGGCCGGCTTCCAATGCCTTTTGAAAAAATTTCTGTATTATATAGATGAGGTCTCAAATACTAGGGACTTCATATCTATCCACCTACCTGGGTCAGAATATCTAAGGAAGGCTGCTGAAGGCGCCCCCCACCCCAGGTGTGCAAAGCTTGGGTGGTGGCTGCATTGCTCAGCCCTGAATTTGGGCAACAGATTAGATGCATCATTTGGGAGGAGAGAACTTAAAAATTCCTCTTTGGTAAAGATATTTATTTTTAATGTCCTCACTTCCACCTCCACAACCTTGCTTTAGCACTTCATAACTTCTTTCCTAGATAATTGTAAAAGCCTCTGAACTGGTCCCCCCACCCATCCTTCCTGCTTTCAAATTATATTGCAAAGATCTCCCAAAAAAACATAAGAGCAATGATGATCAAATACCTTTAATGACCTCCCTTTGTCTACAAGATAAGATAAAATCTTATTTTCTGACACTGATATTCCTTTTCATATTTTGGCTCCAATATGCAATTTCAGCTCCTTCTTCCAGCACACTCCAGCCAAGCTGGTCTTATCACCACTCCCTTCTTATTTCCTGTGGCTACCCATTATTCCTTTGCGCATTTCATTTCCGGTTCCTGGAATAACATCCACCATGACTGTTGAAATCTTATTTTCTGACACTGATATTCCTTTTTATATTTTGGCTCCCATATGCAATTTCAGCTCCTTCTTCCAGCACACTCCAGCCAAGCTGGTCTCCTCACCACTCCCTTCTTATTCCCTGTGGTTACCCATTATTCCTTTGTGCATTTCATTTCCAGTTCCTGGAATAACATCCACCATGACTGTATAAAAAAGTCCTGCTCATCACAAATGGAAAGCTGCCAGTCTTCTATGTTCAACATGCATTTTGCATTTTCCAGAGAGCAACATCCTAATAATTCTGGTTTGGGAAATACTCAGAGTCAGCTATTTATGATTTTGGTGATGATTGATCAAGGCAAGACAGCTTCCTTGGCAACAGGTGGGTGTGGGACACAAGGCAGACGTGTGGACTCTCCCAGATGCTGTTAAGCTGGTAGTACCTGGGACAAACCCTGTGCACCCACTGAGGTGAATCTCCCCATTAGCAACACTGTGGTTAGAATCTGTTGATTTTTTTTCTTTTACTTCTGATGACTGAGGCCAACTCCTGGATGCATCTAACTGCCTTAAGCGAAGAGATCTGATCCCTTATTTCAAAGGTTGAGCCCTAGGTCATCTCTTTAAGGATTTCCTTGTTATTTTGAATGGATGTTCTCTTCTATTCTGAACAGTTTTCCTTTGTGTGGCCGCTTTTATTTCCCGGTGCAGCATTCCTTGTGCGCTGTACTAATGATGTCTGAAAGGGTGTGATGGCCTCGTCACTTCTGTACCTGAGCACCTGGTCACCACGGTCAGGGCTCCCCAGCTCTCTGCAGAAGGATTAATGAGGGCAGCTCAGCCAGGGCTCTGTGCTGCTTTGATATATTTCCTCACAAGCTTCTTTATTTCCTGACTGGGCCAGGCCACGGCAAAGTGTGCGTATTAGTGTGTCTGTGGCTGCTGTAACAAATGACCAGAAACAATGGCTTAAAACAACACACATTTGTCCTCTTACAGCACTGGAGGCCAGACGTCTGAAATCAGTTTCCCTGGGCTAACGTCAATGTGTCAGCAGGGCTGAATTCTTCTGAAGGCTTAAGCGGGAAATCATTTTCTTGACTTTCCTAGCTTCTGGTGGTTCCTGCATTCTTCATCTCATGACCCCTTCATATCGTTCCAACCTCTAGCATCCATCCTCACATCTCCTTCATCCTCTTACAAGGGACATGTAATGATTACGTTGGGCCCAACTGGATAATCCAAACTAATCCCCTTATCTTAAGATCCCTATTTAACCACCCCTGCAAAGCTCTTCTTATATAGTTAACACTCACTGGTTCAGAGGTTAGGACCTGGATATAGTTGGGAACCATTATTCAGCAGGCCAGAGTGATGACGCATAGAGGAGAGAAGGAGGTATGGGGTCCAGGGAAAAGAAACAGAAACGCCAAAGCAGGCTGCTAAAAGCTGCCACACACACTTACACTTATATTTGGCTTATACTGTATTCCTTAGACAGGAGTATCATGGCAACAGCATCCTCATAAAGTGACTGTGAGTGCTATTATTTTCAGCATTTTACAGAGGTTAAAACTCACGCACAAAGAGGTTTAAAGTAAGTTGCCCAAGATCACAGACCCCACTTCACATTGTTCAACATGAGTGGTTCTCCCCGATGAGTCTTCGGCACTTGGTTCATAAAATGACTCGTTCTGAAAATTATCTGATTTCATGTCACCGGGCTAAAATCTCTTGAGAGCAGAGAGTCTGTTATTTATTTTGTAATCCTATGGCCTGGCCTCATGTAATGGACATTCATATCCTGAGGATATGAAGACAACTCCTTCTGCCTGAAACAATGACTTCCCAGCCACCCAACTTCATGGAAGGATGACATCGAGGCTGGGGTGGCTGCAGCCATGTAAGACCAGGAGACTTGGATCCGGACTCTCCTGAGGCAGAGCAGCAAGCCCGAAGGAAGTTGAGGACTTTACAGATCAGAGCTGCTCTACCAGCCCCAAAATCGCCTGCTTGGGGGCATTGACCTGTGAGAGAAATAGCTGCCTTTTTAAAGTTATTTAATTTGGTGTCTCTCTTCCTGGCTGAGAAGTCTGATCCCGCCATGAAGGGTAGGGTGGGATAAGTAGGTGGTGATGAAGGAAACTGGAACTAAATTGTGGAGGTGTTTTTTGGTCCCCTGGAAGGGGTTTTGATTTTAATGGGCTACCAATAATGTTTTCATAATTGGCTTAGAATCAGAGCTTGATTAGGTTTTTCAGGGAAGGTAACTGTGGGGCACTTCAGAAGAGGGACAGCACATGGGCCGTGAGACTGAGGAGGCAGCTGGTGCAGTAGTATCATGAGAAAGAGAAGGCAAGGACTGGGCCCCCACAATGTTCACGAGAGGAGAGGACACAGTCCAGAATCCAGTCATTTCTGAGGTGGAGACACAAGATTGGAGAAGCATTAAAGGGTAGAGGTAAAGGAGAAAGAGGAGTCAATTGTGAAGCCAATGCTGACGCTGTGGCCACTGGGAAAGGGCTGCCCGCGGGTCAGTGGCAAAAGAATGAGGGACTGGCACTGGGCAGACTCCTTTTCTCTTGTGTTGCTGAACTGTGTCCCCCTCAAATCTGTACATTGAATCCCTAACCCCACCAATCCAGAATGTGACTGTACATGGAAATAGAGCCTTTAAAGGGGCAAGAAAGTTAAAATGTGGTCACAAGGGTGGACCCTAACTCAATATGACTGGTTTCCTTATAGGAGGAGAAGAGTAAGGCACATATACACAGAGAAAGGTCATGCTAGGTCATATAATCAGCAAGCCAAGGAGAGAGGCCTCAGCAGAAACCAATCCTGCTGATGCCTTGATCTCAGACTTCCAGCTTCTAGAACTATGAGGATGTACATTTTTATTGTTTAAGCAGCCAGTCTCTGGTACTATCTTATGGCAGCCCTACTGCTATAGATTAAATGTTTGTGTTCAGCCAAATTCTTAAATTGAAACCTAACCTCTGATTTAATGATATTTGGAGGAGAGTTCTTTGTGGGGTGATTAGATCATGAATGGGATTAGTGCCTTTATGAAAGAGACCCTAGAGAGCTCCCTTGCCCTTTCTGCCATGGGAGGACACAGCAAAAAGATGACCATTCCTCAACCAAGAAGTGGCCCATCACCAGATACCGAATCTGCTGGCGCCTTGGTCTGACTTCCAGCCTCTAGAACTGTGAGAAATAAAGCTCTGTTCTCTATAAGCCACCAGCCTACAGTTACAGAAGTTTGAAACACTAAGACATTTAGCTGACTAACACAGAGACATAATGTGCCAAGCAGGAAGCTAAGCTAAAGATCTATAGTTCCACTGGCTGAGCTGGAACAGATGTCAGAGATGGAGAGGGAAGACTCAGCTCAGTGGCCACGGGAGACATGAGGCTTTTTCCAGGGTCATGTTGAGTCTTTGGCTCAGAAACCCAATGATTTCCAGAACTTTGGTCAGAGTTGTTTCACGTTTGATTTGGGCTCAAACTGAAGGTAAAAATCACACAGCTTGTGGGCCTGTAAGGGCTTAACAAGTACATTACAAACTAGTTTTTGTGTGGGTTTTGTGTATCTAGAAAATAATGATTGACAATGCTTATGATGCAACATAAGTACAAAAGGTATTGCTCATTTCTATATGACTATTTCAAGTTTTCTGCAACTTCTCTCATAATTGTTTTTGGGGGACTAGAGGCTTATTCATTCATCAACACTTCTAAAGGAGCCTGCCGTTTATAAAAGCACAGAAATTCCAAGTGCTCTTAAGTATAAGTTTGCATATATTTAGAAATTTAGTAGATTACTATGTAGGTGCTAAGGAGATTAGGAATAAAAGACCCTGCATGGATGGGAAATAAGATATTCACTGTTACCTGCTCAGCCTCATTTGATATATTGCCAGGCCAAACTAGATTTTTCTCAATGTTTGATTTATGCCTCATATGCCATCCTTTACTCCTTTCCTGAGTTTATGTTAAGAGTGTAAAGCCATGCTTCCTTTGGGCACAACTTTTGCAACAGGGAGGTTGGGGAAAGTCTTAATAAGATGTCCATTCAGATCTGTGAGCTGCTCCTGGCTCAGTCCGCTTACCTGGGCACGAATCCTTCTTTTCTGTGTTACTGACGTCAGGACAGGAAGTGCTAGGAGCAAAGTCTTGGACATGTGTCCTGATTCTGGAAACGTCCTTAAAGATTTATTAGGCCTGATTCCCTGGAGGTTCCCATTTAAAATCAGGCAGGATGAATCAATAGCCGTTCTTTTGATGATGTTTACAAACAATATAGGCAACCTCTCAAGTTCTTGCTGAAAGTAGTCCCCTTCTCTGGACTGTAAGATAATAATAAATGGCTTAAGCAAAAATGCTGGATATGTGGTCTCTTCTTTTCTCATGACCCTGCCCTCTTGTCTGTCAGTGGAAACAGGCCTGGTAAGCTCGCCAGACATTGGTGGATAAAATAGCAGAACAATGAAAAATGCACTGGGTAATGTCAGCTATAATATTTTCCACATGTCAGACGTCCTCAGAGCACTTCCCATATGCTTTATGCTCATCATCTTTAGCAACGTAAGTATGAGCAGATCCATTTCACAGGAAGAGACAGGATAAGACAGTTGGCAAAGGCACTTGCCGAGTCAGTGTGCTCCCCCCTCTGGCAGTGAATCCAGTTGAGGATGCAGTGCTGAGGCATTCGGTACAGGCATACCTCAGAGACGTAAGTCCAGTTCCAGACCTCTGCAATGAAGTGGGTATGTCTAAGCAAGTGGCGAATACACACCATCTCATCCTGTAAGCCATTTCCACAAAGAACCCTGGACATGACAGCAGTGGATGGAGAGTAGATTGCACTGGCACACTGGCAGAGGCCTGAATGGCTGAACTACATAATGATGGCACTTGACTCTTTCCTTTTGAAAATAACTTACTGGCCACAGTTGTGTACCTTTCCTTTAGTTTTAGGGGATTACTTTTTTTCTTTGGGGTATTGGGCTAATTGAAAACCCCTTCCTTCCTTTATATTTAGCCTATAAAATGGCTTGCCAGTCCCCTGTGACTTATTAAGGTCCAGATGCTGTTAGGCAGAGCTATTTAATTTTTTTTTTATTTCCCTGCCCCTTTCCTTATGTGCCCTGTAGTTTAGCATCCTTAAGCAACCAGGTTACTGAAGTACTTTACCTTTGCAGATTACTGCTGTGCAAGGAGCAATTCTTTCCCCTTTGCAGGATTTAACCTCCCAGGTCAGCTGTTATTGGAGGTGGGACATGAAAGCACTGCTGCTGATGGGAGCAGCTCTGCGGTCTGGAGAGAGCACTAACGCGACATGGGAGGCGATCTCTTATTTGTTTTTGTTTCTTCAAGGCTCCTCTGTCACCTGTATGTTCTGATGGAGCATCCCAAGCTTCTCTTGAATCTGTAATGTGTTGTCATCTCCTCACTCCCCATTTTGGAATCACCTTGTTCCATTTCTTATTTCTGCTTTTCCTGAAGACACACTCTTCTGTTTCTCCTTCCTCTCAGTTTCTCTCTCCAGCATCTGCCCACTTCTGCCCCTTCTGTGTAATCATTGTTTGGGTAAAAGTTAGTGGGAGGAGGAAGTGCCTGCTCTCCATCTTCATCTATCTGAGGATGTGGCCTTGGGCTTCTGGCTGCAATGCTTGTTTAGAGCCTCTCCTCTTCTTTATATGCATCCTATGAACCCACTCAGATCCTTGCCGCTCAGGTTCCCCTTGGGACACCCTTGCCTGGGAACTCACATCTGGGACTAAAATTTTTTTAAATCTGCTTTTATAATATACTAGAGGCCCAGTGCACAGATTTGTGCACTGGTGGGACCCCTCAGCCTGGCCTGTGGACATCCCCCCGAGGGGGTCCCAAATTGTGAGAGGGTGCAGGCCAGGCTGAGGGACCCCACTGGTGCATGATTGGGGCTGGGGAGGGACCAGGGAGGGCTCCAGGGCATGTCTAGCCCATGTCGCCCAGTCCTGATCAGCTGGACCCCAGCAGCAAGCCAACCTACTGGTCAGAGCATCTTCCCCCTAGTAGTCAGTGTGAGTCATAGCTACCGGTCAAACTGTTGAACGGTTCCTTAGGCTTTTATATAGATAGATGCATGTGGCTATTGAGTTTTGGTGAAGACATCCTTCCCTTTTACCACAGGCTTTGAGAAAGTCGGCAGCCAGGGGAAGGAAGGCCTACTCTTGCACAAATTTCATGCATCGGGCCTCTAAAATATATATGTATCTCCTAATCCAGATTATGTCAGTGGCTTATTAAAGGAACTCTGAACCAAATAATGTGCACTTTCAGGTTCATATTACAAGATTCAAATTTGAAACATGCCATCTCCGCATTCTCACATCAAAATATGGAGGAGCAGGCATCTCCATGAGAAATTCCACTTTCTTTTTTTGACATTTAAAATCCTGTATAACTATCTCAAATTATCTACTTTCTGATAAAAGAGTCCATTTCAGCTCCAGTAATGAGTCCTCCATTTATACTGATTAATTTTTAATGTTAAAGATTAATGTAAGAACCTGTTTAAACATTTGCCAGGAGCCAAAAAAAAAAAAATTAAAATAATTGATTCAAAATCCTGTAGAGACATTTGCTTCAGGGCCAACGTCTGTGGCAGACATTTGGCCACTTCTCTGAGCCTGTGGCTTGGTCCCGAACATGTGGGGTTGAACATCACAGTGAGATATGCTTTAAAGGGCAGTAAAAGCCTGCACCCAAAAGTCTATTTTACAGGCTGCTGTGGAGGTCAATACTGTCTTGCTTTACAATTACCACAGTTACCTGGTTAGCTATGTTTTATTTATGCAGCATGTTTTTTAAGAGTCAGATATAACTATACAGTTAAGACACATGATTATTCTTAAAAGTGAATGCAGAAGAGTGTGGAGTTTGACTTTTTTTGCGGCGGGGGGAGGTGTTAGGAAGTTTGCACAAGAAAAGAAAATACATATATTTGTAGTGGCATAAAATATTTTTCTGCAAGATAAAACTAGAAACTTAGTAGTGGTTAATGTTATGAAGAGACCAGGAGATACTTTTAAAATTATAGTTTCCTAAACTGTTTGAAGCTGTAGCCTTTAGTACAAGTAATGGTTTAATTAACCTCAATACAGGTGACTTAATAAATTCATCCAGGTATAAGTTATGCTGAAATAGCCCCAATATCTCACAGGCTCCAAGTCACAATCTACTCACTCACGTGATATATTCCATGTGGATTGGCAGGAGGCCCTGTCCCTGATGGCGGAGGTTTTCCCATCTGGTCCACATGGCCTTCTCATCCCAGTGGCAGGAGGAGAGAGACTGGAGACTGGAATCAGCATGGGCTTCTTAATGCATCAGCCAATAATGTTCAAATTTTGTTGCCTAATATCAGTTCCAATGCTCTGCCCATCTGCAAGGAGGGCTGAGAATTATAAATGTACTTTAAATAATCTTAAACTTTACAGATATCACCATGTTAGAGACATACATTCTGTTCCTGAGACAATGATAAAAGACATAAAATGTTTCTCAGTAGCATCTCTGACTAGCATTTGCTATGTATTGCCATGTGACTGTCTCACCGGCTGTGTCTCATTCACCCGCGTCACTGAGGGTGCTTCCATCCCACAGGCGGCTCCTCATGGTTGAAAGATAGGTGCCACACCTCTTAGCACCCCGTCCTCATGCGCCTCCATTAAAAATCAGGAAGAGAAGATATCTTACTTATTAGTCTCTCTTTATCATCCCATTATTAAGGGTTAGCTGGACCATAGTGATGTTTGCACAACTTAGTAAATTGATTAAAAGTCACTGAATTGTATATTTAAGATGGGCTAATTTTATGACACATGAATTATGCCTGAAATGTTAAGGTTTTTAAGAAAAGAATAATTTTGATTGATATTTCTTTACCAAAACTAAGCCATATTATTATAGTAATATGAATAGTCTTCTAAATTCTTAGAGAAAAAGTCCTCATTTAGTACATTTTAAAAAATACATAATACCATAATGTGTTGGTAGGCTGCTTAAAAATATTACTTCCACTTCCTGTTTTCAAATATTAACCTTGGCTTTTGAATAGAGAATTGTTGGAATATTTGGTGAAGTTGATTCCAGAGTCTGTCTCTGTGTTTCTGTAGGACTTCTAATATTACTACTTATCAACAAATACTGATTCTGAAATAGAAATTCTAAAGTTTTCAATAATTAATAATATCCAAGTAAACCCATTTTTTTTGACAAACATAGATTATATCTAAGGCTATATAAAATATTTCAGATAGAAGAAAATTTCAAATACTTTGTGGCTTGTAGAGTTATTTTACCTGAAAGTCAACTAAAGTCCTTTGTATGTCCTGTCATTTATGCTCTTAATATCCTATTAAAAATCCTCTAACCCACATGTAGTAATGAGATTCTGGTTCATGACATACTTAATAGAAATAATGCTATTTACTGAAGATGGATTGACTCAAACATATAGCTTGGGCAACTTCAAAGAAAATACTTTGTGGAGCCAAAGCAGTTAACTCTGGAAACTTCTGGTAATCAAATCCCAGTAGCATCAAATGGGCATTTAGTGAATATTGTGAAGACCGCCTCAATATACAGACAATGATGCCAAGAATATAAAAGTTCCAGTACATTTACTTCATGTTTCCAGTAACCTCTCTCTGTTTTTTTAACTTGCAATGTCAAGGTGGTTGGAATCAGTCCTTCAAGGAATGTGTGAGCTGTTTGCTTTTATCCTGGAATTTTCACCTAATTTCACTGAGGACTAAAGGAGGCCAAGAAACTAAAACCCGACAAATATTTGAGATAACATGCTCACCAGTTTTTCAATTACTGAGCCTAATGAAGCCCAGTTATTGATTGGCCCAGCAGTCCTAGATCATAGTGATCGTCCAGCCATACCCACCTTACTTCCTTATCTAGTAGAAGCCACTTTCCATTCAGAGTCAGGATCCACCACCCCAGCCAGCACAGTAGCTCCCTTCTTCACCTGTAGATCCTTGAGGAGCTCAAGGTGCCCAGCTGGCAGTCTCAACCTCCAGTCCAGTGGAACCATTTTTGTCCTCTGGTGAAACCATTCCTCCTTTTGAACCTAAGACCTCTAGGCCTGCAGAGCCTACAGTCACAGCAACAGGAAGCAAAATGTTTAGCTAGTAGATTACTGGGGTAATAGCGAGAGGAGCCATGCCAGTTCCCACCCCTATTCCTGGAACAACAACTGCTGGCTGTTGGGGAAACAGCACCATACACTGGGTCATGATGTGGAGCATGGACCGCAGGGGAAAGGGAGAAAAGGCCTGCCTGTTACCCTCCCTTTAAGGACATTTATATGTTCCAAAAATGTCTGCTTATAACGCATTCGCTAGAATTTGGTCTCAAGGGATGCTGGGAATTTTGCAATCTTTTAGCTGGGCACAACTACTGTCCAAAACAAATTCAGTCTCATTGCAATGGAAGAATGAGAGAAGGACATGGACAGGCAACTATGGCTGTTTGTGCAAAGATCTTCCCAAAACGTCCAAGTTAACCTCAGAACCTCTATCTCAGCCAGGGTGAGGCTGACCTTGTCCCAGGTGGCTCACCCAGTTCTATAATATCCCCAGAATTCACATGCTCAGGAAATCATCGTGACTCTGTTGCCACCTTGTTCTTCATAATTCTGATGTCTGCCCACGAAGAATTGCGTGCTTGGACAGGCCTCACTGTCCCCTGAATCCTGGGAAGCTGGGAGTCCTCAAGTCTCTCCACTGTGCCTGGCTGCTCTCCTCTGGGGCCCATGTCTTTCTAGTTTTGATCTTCATTTCCATGGATGGAGCAGGACATGTTTTGAGCCAGGCAAGCCAAGCAAATAAACCAATGATGAAGTCTAATTAAGGAGCACTTTTTTCTATATGAGCTAAAGTGATGTACTATGTCAGGCTGTGCTGATGTGTTACAGCGATGAAATTCTCAGAGCAGTAAACCCAAAAGACAGGCAGCTCTGAGTAGGAAAACGCTACATGTCAAGCAGTGATTAAAATTAGTGGCTACCATTTCCAGACAGAGAAATTGATACTAATGAACGTAAGATTTGCCTTCCCAGGAAGGAAACAAATTGCTCAGGCCACTTCAGAGGGTGTTATTGTGTGGGTTCTACTGTATTGTGCTTGATGCCAATGCCCCAGAGGCAATCCTTGGAATTCTAAGTGAAACAGAGAGGCTAGAAACCCACTGAATAAGCTGAAGAGAATTTTAAAAGATTAGAGGCCTGTTGTTTCTAATTTTTAATCCTTCCATTCATTTTTAACAGAAACCTGTGTGTTTCTATTTACCAGCTAGAGCAGTCAAAAAAGATGGGAACTTTAGTAATAACATTACTTTTTGAATTAAAAAGGAGTAGAACTTCATTGTTCTACAAAAGCAAAGTATTGGGGGTTATGATAGTGTGTATTGGGAGCCCTAAAAATGGCAGGCAAAACTTTATGTGATTCAGAAAACGTACCCAGAGGTCTTAAGAAGTGTTATTTTTTTAATTGAAAAGTTTATTTAGAAAATTTTAGATTAACATACAATTGAACTAATATATAGATATCCCACGATTTCTTTGTCTAGTAAACATCTTGTAAACTCAGTTGTGTAAACTATTATAACCAAGGTTTTAACACCTAAACAAATCATTGATCTCCAGATTTACTTGATTTTACTTGTACCTTTGTGTGCCTGAGCATGTGTCTGAGCATGTGAACTTAGTTCTGTACAATTTATCACGGGCTTAATTCCTGTAGCAGTAACACAGTCCAGATTCTAAACAGTTCCATCATGATAAGCATCGCTCATGCTGCCCATCCAGATGATGATTTAGCAGTTTTATTGAAAGATAAAGATAAAACAATTCTAAGCAGAAGTGAGAAGGGCATCTCTAAATGCTGTCTTCTTTCTAGCTGGGATCTAGAATAAGAAGAAACCAGTTTAGCAGGCAAAGGACACTCTTAGCATGAGGGCTGGTTTCATAATCTAGGTGAGTACTAGGACTAACGGAAAAAAAGAAAACCTAAAGAGAGAAGTATGATATGTTTCTTTGTTTAATAACAAGCATATTACCTTCCTCCCTGTAATCTATTATCCTTCATTTCGTAGAATTGTGGTTACAGTGTGTGGTCCCCAGGGCAACAATAGCCACACCTGCAAATTCTCTGCCTGTACCCCAAGACACTGAGCAGGAAACGCAGGGGAGGGTCCCAGCAATCTGTGTGAACCAGCTTCCAGGTGTTTCTGTTGCCTGCTAACCTTTGAGCACCCCTGCTCTAAATCTTGTCCATATTCCATTTTTAAGCTTTTCTGAAGGTTGTGTGAGACAGAAAACTTCCTATAACTGGACTTGGTGCATTTAGAATCCACGTTGCCAAGGGCTTTCTGTTTTCCTAGAGTGTCTGGAGCTATAAATCAGAGGGTCATATTGATACCCTCCACATGACAGGAATATTGGCACTCCGACAATGATGTCCTGGGAGACATTTTAAGGCAGAAAGAAAATGGGTGTGGGAAGTAAGAGGGACTTATATCACTGAAAACTGTCCTGTTGTCCAAAATCAAGAGTATTGTTCCTCTGAGGAGCAGGACACGAGAGAGATCATTTTAACCCAGCACAGACTAAAGTGACACGCATTTAAAGAAGATCTTAGCCATCTGGTTGACAGGGGTGTGATTGGAAAGGAGCTCATGGACTAACATTCGCCATGGTGACATGGTGTTTATTGACTAGTCTCTTTCTCATTTTGACTCGTAGTGATTTCCCCCTTAATTTCCTGTCTGATAAGAATGTAATGCTTCTGGAAGTTTCCCTGTGTTCTCCCTTTTCCTGGAATGTTCTAATACACTTCAGTTTACATAAAAATTTTAAAAAAGGTTCTTTTGCACTTTGTGAGAGAAATTTAACTTGATATTCTTTTAAAATTTAGATATATGTTATATACCATAAACTTACCCTTGCAAAAGATACAATTCAGTGGATTTTATTATATTCACAAAGTTGTACCGCCGTCACCACTAATTCTAGAACCTTGAAATAGAGTAGTATTCCTCTTTCATTCCAGCGAGACGTGCTTTTCTTGAGAGTCCTCCTGAGGAAGTGTCAGAAAGTGGAACAAACAGGTCCATCACAATAACACCTTGGGGATAGACTCAGAGGAAGCAGTGAATAAATCTGCAAAGCACAATAGATAATAACGAGTTATACTTTGCTTCTTACTTCCTGTGGTGCACGAGCATAGAAATTCCAGTATGGTTACATGAACTGTGGCGTGCTTTTTACTCCTCTTTTGGTATAGAGCCTCAGAGATTTAGAAAAATGTTACTTTCAAACTTCACAGAAATAAGAGTAAAAGAGACTCCAAACTTCCCACTTTCTTCCAGATGTTGGTTATTATCTAGTTCTCTGAGAAGCAAGGACACTTGGGAAGGTGACTGCGTGAGGCACAGGAGTTGGGTCTATAGGATGAAGAAGGAAGACCCGTTGTCTCTCTCTTCTTCCTGCTCCCTACACACACCACATCCTTCTGGAAAATAGTGCTTCTGTTGCTCTGATTTCAGATCTGTGCTTCTGTCAAGCCTCATCTGACCAAATTACTGTCATCTTGGATCCTTCATAACTAATTTGGGATGACTTCTCTGAATCCAGATGAGGCTAAACACCTGAAGGAATCCAGCGAATATAGTCAAAACATTTGAGCATTTCCCCAATCCTCCTGGAGGGTATTCAGCCAGATATTGTCCAATATGCTCATCCACCTGGGAGACTGAAATAGAGGAGAGATCCCTTTTGATAAAACAGAGCAACAGCGTTCTGACATCTGTTTAAATGAATATGGAGAGGTAAAAATCAGGGAGGACCTTGCTGTCTGGTTTTGGAAGCAGAAGTAAGAGGAATATCTTCAAGTTGTTTAATCAATGCACCAAGTTGCAGAGTCACCCCAGACTTCAGAGAGGGCCAAGGTTTCTGAGGGAGAGTTGGGAAACTCAGCATCCAGACCTTTATTCCAAAACAAAATTGGTGCCTGACTGCTGCTGAGTTAGAGTTATAAGAGGACTGTGTATCCTGGCCCAGCCGTCTCTAGTGCAGGGAACGAGAAACTGGGGGTGCAAATTTGCACAACTCAGAGACCCTGCAGCCTCGCCAGGGGCCTGATTCTTCTTACCTCAAATCAGAAGAGAGTTTTAAGGGGCGTGGACTATAACAGTGACTGTTATTTTCTGGATGACAGCAGGATTAAGGAAAACATCCATGTACTAGTTTTCCAACTTGATGAAAGAACAAAAATAACATGAATGAAAGACTTAGTAAAATTTAAAAATAATTACATTAATTTAGGGCCTAACATAAGAGCCAGATACCATCAATTACTCCAAAATTCACATTTTAAAGTGATTGATTAGCCCTACCCGGTTTGGCTCAGTGGATAGAGCATCAGCCTGTGAACTGCAGGGTTCTAGGTTTGTTTCAGGTCAAGGGCACATACCTTGGTTGCAGGCTGCTCTTTGGCCTGGGCCCTGGCCAGGACTCCTGCAGGAAGCAGCCAATAGATATGTTTCTCTCACATTGATGTTTATCTCTATCTTTCCCTTTCTTTTCCACTCTCTCTAAAAATCAATGGAAAAATATCCTCAGGTGAAGATTTTAAAAAATGATTGATTAAACTTCTATTTGAAGGTACATTTTTCTTTATGACTTTTGCCTTAGGAGAGGAATCTTTTTCTAAGAACTAACTGAAACTTTTTCATTTGATACCCAAGAATGCTAACTAGTGTTCAGTCATTTATTTGTCCACTCGTTTATTTATTCACAAGTCCATTGATTGTTATGGAGATTCTACTATGTTCTCTGTCCTGTGCCACTTGGTGGTGCACAGTGAGGCATGGCTTTCTGGTGGGGCATCCATGGACTAGCTAGTGGGGGTCATTGGCACTACTTCTAGGAAATGTAAGCAGATCCTAACTAACATTCCCTTGGATTCCCCCGCAACCCCCTCTTTTTTTCTGTTGATTGGCTTCTTCTCTGTCCTAAATGATTGAAGTATTCGTTACTGACCCTCTATGACAAATACAACAATAACAGACTCACATCTTTCTTTTTCAATCCAAGGAAACAATCCTATATAATAAAATTTCATAGACTATTACAGTGTAACGACCAGAATGACCAGCAACCAGAGGACCAGCAAGTAGCTATGATGAACACTGACCCAGATCTTGCTGTAAGTGCCCTGACAGCCCAAATCCCATTCACCCACACTCCCGACCCTAATAGGAGGAAGGAAGGAGCTGGATACCTGCACCCCGGACCCTGACAGCAGGGAGGCAGGAACCCCATTCCTTGTGGAATCGGCCATTGGTCAGCTTGCTGTCCATGCCCTGACAGTCCAGATTCTTGTCCACTCGCACCCCAGGCCCTGACAGCAGGGAGGCAGGAGCTGGATACCCAGATACCTGAATTCCCTTTCAATGTGCACGAATTCATGCATCCGGTCACTACTATTCAATTAAAAGCTCATAAGGGATTTGCAAGTACAAATTAGTAGTTACAGAATAGTCATGGGGATGTACAGTATAGCATAGGGAATATAGTCAATAATATTCTAATAACTATGTATGGTGTCAGATGGGTATGAGATTTCTCAGGATGATCACTTAGTAAGTTATATAATGTCTAATCACTGGAGTGTACACGTGAAAGTAATATAAAATTGTATGTCAGCTGTAATTGAAAAATAAAAAATGATTTAAAAAGCTCATTTTCCACTTAGAAGGTAAAATGATTGAGTCAATGAAATATTTCCCCATAGCTCTAAATTTTTGAAGATTCTTTTTTGTACTCACAAGAAAGGAAAATATAATTTAAATACAACTCAGAAAATAGATAAGCCTTTATTAATGTTATTCTCAAATTCCAGATGAAAAAAAGTTATATTTTGAAAAAGCAAGGATTGAATACCAGGCAATAATAAATTTAAATATAAAAGTGTTGAGGTGTCACTTTCTGTATAATTGGATATGATGAATTTTATAGTGGAAGATAGCTACAGAGAGTCCATGGCACTGAATCATATTTTAACCTTTAACTTTAGGACAGAAGAAAACATTAATTTTCCTCTTACTCCCATTGTTTTTGCAGTTGTCAGAGTCTGTCATAGAATCCAGGAACCTTCAATCACCTCTCCGAAGCACAAGTGTCATCTTTAAGCTCAGTCTTGAGCGTCAGCTTCCTCTGAGATAGGACTCTGGTAGGCGCTAACAGTGACAGGTTTATAGTCTGTCTTTCCTAATATTAGCTTTGTTGTTTTCAGGTCCCTCTCTGCTGCTGCAGCTACTAGAATAGCACTTGGAAGTTTGATTTGTTTAGTCCAAATATGTGGGCACCCCAGTGACCCAATGGGTGTGATTAACTTACTCTCCATGCAGACAATGCACCCAAAGCTATAAAGCAGTAGGTGAACATAAATGAAGCGGCGGGGGCGGGGGGGGGTGCGGATGGTCAGATGCAGCCAGTTTGAATATATGAGCATCCCTCAGTGATATATGCAAAATGACTTATATCTGCAAGATGCTTGCAGGAACCATCCCCAACTGATGTAATAAAGCTTGCCAAATGACATGAGGAAAAAACTAAAATTGGGAAAGGGCAGGCTAAAATGCCAGCGATAGACACAACACCACCATACATCAAGTTTACTTAGGTGGGAGCTGTCATACATTGTCAAAGAAGCCCTGGTTTTCATTCATTAACAAAGTAGCTATGTGAGGAGATATGTTAATTAGCTTGTGTCTAGTAATCATTCCACTGTGTATATGTATATTATGCTGTACAGCTAAAGTATATAAATTTTTGCTTTAAAATTTTTTAAAATTATTAAAATGTAACCCTAGTTGACAGTCTTTTTGGCATCTCAAGTGATTTAGGATGTTTGTATTGGAACTAAGTAGCTTTCCACAGGGCTGATCTCAGAATTAGGCTGTGTTCCATGAACAGAGGAAAATTTATTCTGTAATATTTTGTGCTATTTTGTGCAATTTTAAATTTATTACATAAGGAACTTTTGATCTGATTTATTCCTTGATTTAAAATCTACTGAGTTCAAGGAAAGAACAAAACCTCTTTGCAGTGTACAGCTACTGCTAACAAATTAATCTCAGTTATTCCATTGACTACCGGCATAACAGCTTAAGTGCCCTTGATAAATTCAGTTACATATTGACATAAGAAATACCTCAATATGTCAGATTCAGATACAACTACCAGGTGGTACCTCTGTTGGATGCCAAAATGGGTAGGCTGTGTCTCTGTGCAACCCACAATGGCATCATGGTAGTTTATCATTAATAATGTAAAAGTTATTTTAATTTTAAGCTACCATTTAATTAATAACTGACAATAGTTGTATTAAAAAAGAAAGGGAGACTTTTGAAAAACCTAAAAAATTAATAGAAATTTTTATTAAATACATCTTGATTATAAACCTTATTAAGAAATATAAAAATTTCATATTCTACATCTGGATTGTCTACATATTTCCTTAATAAGCAGCAATGAAAAGCATGCAACACCCCATCACTTTTATTTAATTAAATTTTCTGGCTTGGTAAATAATACAATTCCATTTACTTTGATCATGGTATGGGTGTTCACTTCTTAAATATTTATTGAATTCTATTATTAATATACTTTTATGTTAATTGTAAAAACACACTTATGTGTTACTTTTTATTGATATTTTAACTATTCTCATGTTGTTTTATACTCATCAAAAAGCTTAATTAGTTGATATACATAATGAAATATTATATAGGCAAAAAATAGGAAAGTGTAATTTGAACTGAAGACAAAATACATGACCATTATAGACACCTAGTTCCTACCTCCACTGGTTAGCAGTTAGGTTAAAATAAACTGAGATGGGACTTGAAGCACCCTGGTCTTTGGTTGATCTTAACTTCCAGTGTGTGAGGTAAGGGAGATGAAACCATTGTAATTCGGCATACCCAACTCCTGATCATGGGCATAACCCCTCCTAGGACAGAAGCAGGGTGAGTTCGCCTAACATGTCATACTATTCTCTGAGTAAACAATGGCAAGTGATTCATAAACATTGGTTGACTTTTTTCATATTATTCTTATTTGCTATATATTCATAAAGCTAATTCATTTTAAAATTTATGAATACAAATATATATTATTTTTCTATATTCAAAAGAAATGAAAAAATAATCATAATCTCCCAGATTAAAAAAATCAGTATTAAGATGTCATAGATATTTTTATTCCTATTTTTATGTGTATATAAATGCCTTATCTTTTAGATATGAATATTAGGTACAGGCTATTGTGCCACATTTTTCCACTCAATATAACAGGATGAACATTTTTTAACATTATCAAACAATATTTTGCAACAGTATTTTAAGTGACTGCATAGCATTTAATTATATGGATATAGGACAATTTATTTAGGCAGTTCTTCACTCTTCTATACACATTTCTCAGATTTGAATTACCACTTTCAGAAGAACAAAATATAGACAAAAATCATATATTAATTACTTGTCAAAAATAACACAATAACAATAAAATTCCCTGGTGAGTACCTAGTTTAGATATGTTTTCACACCTACATGCTGTAATATTCTCTGAATATAACTTTTATTTCCCATTTTCAAATTATTGCAATAATTTTATGCTTCAGTTTTCAAAGACTGCATACATCTGTGAGTGTGCACACACGTATACACACAGACACACACATTTTCTATGTCCGTTAGCTGAGGGATTAGTGGATGGGAACATCCTAGTAGATGGGAACATGTTTGTTGTCACAGGAAATTAGATATCTTTGGTTATTTGTTTGGACAATTCTGTGATTGACAGGAAAATGTTAATCTACCTTAGATTTCCTGCCTAATGATCATTTAAATACTATTATAAATTCTAATGTCCAGTTGCCTGGGATGCTGTCTTACTAAGTAATTCTTTGAACTTATAACCACATCCTAGGGATTTTATATTGACACTTTGGCTTGCATGATTAAAGGGCCATCATCAATGTCGTAAGAAACCCAAGTAGCACATTTTACTACAACTAAAATGTACATTTTTTTTCACAATTTAACATTTCAAATTAGGATGGTCTTATAATCAATTGTGCCTTAAAATACGGTTAGTGGAAGTTTAGCTTTCTAAGTATATAAAATAACAGCATATCTAATAACTAACGGCTTCTTACATTCTTTTACTTACAGTATGTAGATAATGTGGTGAGTAGTTTTGGGCATAGCTCCCAATAATCCCTGAATCCTCCTGGCCATGCACCATGTGATCTGCTCCCCTTGAATGTGGGCTGGAACTGCATGGAGAACTGAAAAAGCCATAGGGTGTCTCTCAAAATCTATATAATAAAAGGATAATTTGCTAATTAGACTGGATGTCTATCCAGACAAAGTCACAGCAGTGCAAGGGCCAAAGGTGGGCGGGAAAGGTGGTGGGGCGTGGGAGAGGAGACACCACCTCGGCCGCCAGTGCCCCTTTTGCAGAGGTGGCATGGGAGAGGCGGCAGCGTGATCCTGGTCCCAGGCAGCCACAGAGGCAGCAGCACGAACTCAGTCCTGGCGCCATGCCTCTGCAGAGGCTGGACAGGATGCAACATGCTGTGCCTCAACCTCCCACAACCCCTCCCACAGCTGGCTTGGCCCCAGGTAGCCCCCTACCCACTGGTGGGTGGGGGCGGGGCCAGTGCTAAGAAGTGAGGGTCTTGGCGGCTGGGAGTGGCAGCAGCAAAGGGATGATGGGGACAGCGCCTTCCCATGATCAGCCTGGTCACTTCCCGCAGAGGGAGGCCAGACTGCGGCTTAGGCCCGCTCCCAATAGGGGCGGGCCTAAGGTGTCAGTAGGACATCCCCTGAAGGCTCCCAGACTGTGAGAGGTGGCAGGCCAGGCTGAGGGGACCCCCATCCCCAATGTGTGAATGTTTATGCACTGGGCCTCTAGTTAGATTATAAAAGGCGGTGACCTCTGCCTTGCTGGTGATGGCTCTCTGGCTTCCCTTGTATGTTTGTGCTGATGGAGAGGACAACTTGACTAGGAACTGAGAGGACCTATGGCTTAAGTCCATCAAGAGTCTTAGGGGATAGTAATTTTGGGAGAAATCTCAAATTAGAAATAGCTAAACCAGGGGTCCTCAAACTTTTTAAACAGGGGGCCAGTTCACTGTCCCTCAGACCGTTGGAGGGCCGGACTATAGTTTAAAAAAAATAGTCAGCTGCTAAGCAACAGGCAGCGGCGGCAAAAACACCTGGTGGGCCAGATAAATGTTTTCGGCAGGTCGCATGTGGCCCGCGGGCCGTAGTTTGAGGACCCCTGATCTAAACTGTCCATCAATAGTTGATATATAAATTTTGAAATGTTTAATACAACATATCCTACATCAATATAAATTACTGAATTACTGCTATATACAACAATATGAGTGCATCTCACAAACCCTGTACTCATTAGCAGTCTACCATATTCTCTTTAATATTTTATTTAAACTCTAGTCATTACTATAAGCTTTTGTTTCATTTCTAAATTATGTATTTTAAGATCTATAAAAGATTACATTATTCATTCAATATTTTTGCCTACTTTATTCTGTTAGTATAGGTTCTATATACACCAGCAAGATCTAATTGAAAGTCAATGATCCAAACAAGTAATAAAATAGCAGACCTAAACGCTAACATGCTAATAATACCATTAAAAATAAATCATCTAGACATACAGAAATTGTCAGAATGAATTAAACAAATTAATGACCCAACTGTATGCTGTCTATAAGAAACTCACTTCAAATATGAAGTTATATGTAAGAAAAAGAGAAAAGGACTAAAAAAAGATATGCCAGCCCTAGCCTGTTGGGCTCATTGGTTGGAGTATCGGCTGTCAGACTGAAGGGTTGCAGATTCTATTCTGGTCAAGGGCACATACCTTGGTTGTAGGCTCTATTCTCAATCCCCATTTCTCTCTCTCTCTCTCTCTCTCTCTCTCTCTCTCTCTCTCCCACTCTGTCTAAAAATCAATGGAAAACTTATCCTCGGGTGAGGATTAACAACAAAAAATGAAATATTAAAAAATAAAAGATATCCCACAAAAAACTAATCAAAAGATTGAGTTTAACCAATGAGACTTCAGACAAAAAATATTCCAGGAAAAGAGAACGCCCACAGCAGCTTTATTAACAATAGTTAAAAACTGAAAGCTACCCTTGATATCCATTAATAGATGAATGGATAAACAAATGTATAATCCTACAATGGAATGCTATCCTACAATAAATAGGAAAAAATGTGTGATACATGCAAGAACATGGATGAATCACTAAAACATGCTGAGCAAAAAGCCTTACACTTGATAGAATATATGATCCCATTTCATTTACATGAAATTCTACACAAGCAAAACTGATTTCAGAAAATAAATCTGACCAATGTTTGCCCATTTGGATGAAGCACAAGTAAATATTGACTAGGTGGGTACACAGGGAAACTTTCTGTGGAGAGATTAATATTCTCTATTTTGATAGGGGTTTGGGTTACAGTGTATACATTTGAAAAGACTCGTCAAATGTAAACTTAGCATTGGTATGTTTTTGTGTGAAAATCTTACATAATATCTGTAAACAAATATCGAAATCTAGTTAATGGCATACAGGGTTAAGCATTTAAAGGCTGTGTACTGATGTCTTCAATTTACTTTGAAGTGTTTTAAAAAATGAATTAAGTGATGAACACGTGGATAGATAGGTATACAGATGTGTGATAAAGCAAGTATATAAAATGATAATGGTAAAATCAATGTAGTGGATATTTGGGTAGTCATTGAAAACAGCTTTTAATGTTCCACGTGTTTAAATATTTTCATCATAAAATCTTGGAAAACAATATCATTATTTCTACAGATGTTGTTTTCCCACCATAGCAGAAAATAGGCTATGAAGAAATTGCTTTAAATCAAGTCACTCCCTTTTAATAAGGTCACGGAGCCCATTGTTAGCCCATATTTTTACATTTTATGTTTATAACTCTTCTTATTTCTCCTTACTGCTTCAAGCCAACAATGAAATTATGTGCCCCTAAAGATTCAGATATCCCAACAGACTTCAGACTAGCACACTTAATTGCTGGGAAGGCTCTTCTTATTGACTGACCTACATTCGTGTACAATGTGCATATGGGAGAGGATACAAACATCAATAACCCACCACCAGGAGGCACATGTTAGTAACCAGTTAAGGGAGCAAAGGTTTACAGAATCTACTCCTCGCAGGTTTCTGATTCACTGAAGGGTCTTCGCTAAGATTTTAAACCCTGAGTACAGCAGAGACTACATTACTTCCTTACCAGATTGCTGTACCAGAAAGTTCTCATGTAATTTCATGTAATCTATCTACTTTCTCCATCTGCTCTCTTCCCAAGCAATGCATGGTATACCCACCCTTGGGATCTGAGTAAAAATGTCTTATACAACTGCATGGAAAAGGTAGTTGTTTTAAGGAATAGTCTTTGAAGTTGAGGGAGGAAGTTCTAGAAAGAACAGTCCAGGGAGGACATATGGTAGCAAGGACATGAGGCTTAGGGAAGTGGAGAATAAAAGACGGACCCTGGGAAATGCCATGGCTCAAATATGCTCAATAAGAAATCTGTAAATGTAGCCACCGGGTTTCACCCCTGTTCCCTCAGAGTCTCTCTAACATGGCAGGATTGACAGCTTTTATTTGAATTTCAGACATTCTGAGCACTTGGTTAAGACATTAGTTTCTATGGGCATCGAGAAGCAGAGCTTTGACTATCTCAAGGAGGGGCAATTCTGCATACAGTATGACATCGCTCCTCAGGCTTGTCTGTCAACATAAGAATTGCTGCAGTCTTGTCTCAGTCAGTCCTGTGGAAAGAAGGGTGGGCTGTAAGCAAAATCAAATCACATTTCAAAAGTAGAATCTGGCCCAGCTGACATGGTTCAGTGGTTGAGTGTTGACCTATGAACCAGGAGATCACAGTTGGATTCCCGGTCAGGGCACATGCCTGGGTTGCAGGCTTGATCCCCAGTGTAGGGTGTGCAGGAGGCAGCCAATCAATGATTAGTTCTCATTATTGATGTTTCTATCTCTTTCTTCCTCTCCCTTCCACTCTGAAATCAATAAAAACATATTTTTAAAAACTACACAAACAGAGTCTGTATTAGTTTGCTAGGGCGGCTGTAACAAAGTATTACAGACTGGATAGTTTATAAACAACAGATACTTATTTTCCCACAGTTCTGGATACTGGAAATTCAAAACCAAGATGTCTGCAGGGTTGGCTTCTTCTGAGACCTCTCGCTGTGGCTTTTTGATGGCTGTCTTCTCCCTGTGTCTTCACACAGTTTTCCCTCTAATTGTGTCTGTGCCCAGACGTTCTCATTTTGTAAAATTCCCATCTTATTGAGTTAAGGCCCACTCTGATATCTTCATTTCACCTTAATCTCTACAAAGACCCTATTGTCCAACACAGTCACATTCTGAGGTCCTGGGGGTTAGGACTTCAACACATGAATTGGGGGAAACACAATACTAACTCCTTTTCCTCAAAATATTGTGAAACTTTTGAGACAAGAATGTTTCCCTTTACTAAACTATAACAAGCAGGAAAGGGAGGGATGCTTTTGCACTTTGCAAAGGATTAGGGTTCACACACCTGACCATCTTGAATAAGCAGGACAACTGGTCACTTGGGAAGAGAAACTATGAGCTCACAGAGTTTACACATCAGTGCTGGGGGAGCAACCCCAGACTGCTGGAGTTTCAGGGGGTGTGGAGAGAAATGGGCTGATGAACTGAAGCCCCATGAGGACAAAGGTAGCAAAGTGGAGGCAACCTTTGCAGTCAGAGTCCCCAGGCCCCTGATTTCCCTGCTGAGAGCATGAGAACCCAAATTTCACTGTGGGGCACTTGGACAGAAGGCAAACAGAGACAGTTCTGCAAACACGTACTGACTGCGAAGAGAAGAGAGGGGAGAGGAGGACAATGAGCTGAACCAGGAGATAGGAGCAGCAAAGGGATGAAGCAGTGGCTTTGTTGACAGACAAGCCAGCGGAGGGAGAGAAGAGGGCCCCATGTGGGTGCAGGGCTGAGACCTGGAATGAGCCCCTGCCTGAATGGACTGCACCAATATTAACTCTCCAGCCTAGGGTATAAAATGCAGATTTTGCCAGTAAATCATCCCAAAATAAAAGCACACAAATGAACATTGTGATAAAGCGTATTCAAGTTATTAGAAATCTTTAGAGTTACTCTCTCTTGAAAACTGCTGCATACCATCTCTGTTGGATTTCCAAAGAGGCACCAGGTCAGCATGCTGTGAGCAAATGTCCTCCTCTCTGGCCCCAGAATCTTCCACATCACAGAGCACCAGGGACCAATACTTTTCCCGGAGATAGCACCATCTGCTATCTCCCTCCTCTGCAACCCTCTTCCCATTATTGGATGACTAACTTCAGATTTTTAAAAGTTGGAGTTGCATTTAAAGATCATTACATTTGATGGCAAAGAACACTATCCATATATATAAAGAGCCAGGGGCCATCATGACCGAAACAACCAGACAGACTACCGAACAGGCTGTGTGGGGTGACAAGGCCAGCGGGGGGCAGTGAGGGGCGACCAGACCTGCAGAAGGGGCAGTTGGTGGCAACCAGGCTGATGCAGGGGGAGGGGGGGCAGTGAGGGTTGACCATGCCAGCAGGGGGGGTCAGTTGGGGGCAACCAGGCCAGCAGGGGAGCAGTTGGGGCGACCAGGCCAGGGGGAGGGGCAGTGAGGGGCGACCAGGCTGGCAGGGGGGGGAAATTAGGGGCAATCAGGCAGGCAGGCAGGCAGGTGAGCAGTTAGGAGCCAGTGGTCCCGGATTAGAGAGGGTGCAGACTGGGCTGAGGAGACACTCCCTCCCCCCATGCATGAATTTCATGCACTGGGCCTCTAGTACTTATATAAGGCTTTGGATTAACCTATTATAAATGAGGCAGATAATGTTAAAATTAATTATTATGTTATCAAGATACAGTGACTGTATAAACAGGTGTTTGGAATTGTGTACAAACCATGAATCCACTTTGGGGCTCTTGTACCACATCCCAAAGTTACAGAAATGCCAGAGAAAACATTCACATACAATCAGGTAAATTTACATTTAAAGTTAAATTAGGCCACACAAGCACCTGCACATGGATGCTTATAACAGCTTTATTCATAATTGCCAAAACTTGGAAACAACCGAAATGTCATTCAATAAGTGAATGGATTAAAAACCTGGGGTACGTCCAGACAATGGACTGCTATTAAGGAATAAATAGAAATTAGCTATCAAGTGATGAAGACACAGAGGAACATTAAATGCTTACTACTAAGTGAAAGAAGACAATCTTTTTGAAAAGGCAGCATACTGTATGATTTCAAGTATATAACGTGCTGAACATTCAAAACTACAAAAATAGTAAAAAGATCAGTGGCTTCCAGAGGTTGGAGGGAAGAAGGGGTGAATGGATGGAGCTCAGAGGATCGTTACCAACTATATAAGAAAAATTTAAAAGTAGAG
This sequence comes from Myotis davidii, assembly GCF_000327345.1. Lineage (NCBI taxonomy): Eukaryota > Metazoa > Chordata > Mammalia > Chiroptera > Vespertilionidae > Myotis > Myotis davidii. The sequence continues at coordinate 6,921,262 of NW_006294876.1, read as the reverse complement.
GATGTTTTCAGATGAATACATCTGGTCTAGGCTTCCATAGAAATCGCTGCCCTAAGCTCCTCCTGTACAGAAATTCTAGAACCTTCCCTGGGAGGAGGAATAAAGGCGGATGGTGCCATTCTCTGGGAGAAGTGTCTCTGTGATGTGGAAGATTCTGGGGCCAGGTCAGAGGAGGACATTTGCTCACAGCATGCTGACCTGGTGCTTTTTTGGAAATCCAACAGAGATGGCGGTCTCAGCATGCCCCTCCAGTGTCTCCTCAGCACGAGGCTGGTCTTCCTTCCAGACGTGACTTGGCAGTCTTCTCACAATTCCCTGTGTTCTCTAAAGACGTAACTGCTACGCTGTTCTCTGCATTATTGGATGATTAACTTCAGATGTTTAGCCAAGAGATGCCAAAGCCTTCCTTTGACTACACACTATACATAACTTACTTAGGACAAACCTCTCATATCATCCCTCATTATCTATTTAGCTCTGATTTATGATATGAAATGCATGACAATATTTTTTACTCAGCTCTCTACACCAATATGGAGTCTCTCCATTTAGTAATAAGTTTAAGGTTCAGTTTCTTAAGAGAAAGTTTATTTGACATGATCTAAACAGATGTGGATGACTATGGGACACATTTTCTTCCCTTGAAGAAAATACATGTTATGGGTCTGTTCTTCAGCACCTGCCTCCTTGTAGAAGAGTGACTTCTAATTGGTCAACTTGGGAGAGTACCTGTGCATGCTCAGCTCTGTCCTTATCTGCCTGGGGAACAGGCCAGTGGGGCCACCCCAGTCCAATGCTGAGACTAGATGGAAACATATGCTAATTCTGGAATTCAGTGAGCCATCACATAAGCTACATTCTCCAGTTTAGCCCCTAGCAATAAGTCAGGTTATATTTTAACTACTAATTGTTTTTTTAAAAAAATTTCTCAATTTGTTCAAGGTAGAGGCAAGTGAGTAGAGAGGTGCTATTTATTAGGGATGTGAGATAGCCAAATATGTGTGTGCCAGCCAAGACTACAATTATTTCTATTTGTCAAGATTAATTTTTCTAAGGGTTATCTACCTGGGAAGTATAATTTACATGCATCCCAGGAAACCCCTAAGGACGCTTCCAAGGCTAGTTAATGTTTGAAGATTGCCCGAGATAGTGATTCTTTCTGGACAATTCGGTTATGGAGAATGTGTGCATCTCAGCAGTGCTGCCTCTGGGTCCTTCCTGCTTTCAAGGTTTCCAGCAGAAATCTACGAAGAAGGAGCTGCTATTTGTGACCCAGTAATTGCTGGGATCAACTGTGTGTGGTGACCAGTACATCACCCCTACAAGGAGCTGCTCTGCTACTTTGAGATTGTCATAATTGCATTTTGTTCATGCTGGCATTTCAGAATTAATTTGTGCCTCGTGTAAATACAAAATAGGTGATAGTGCTGCATGTGAGCAGAAAGCTAAGAGGAAATCAACAACAATGACCCCGAGAAAGGATGGGTCACAAGATAAGCTTCTAGTGAATTGTACAGCAGGCTTGGCAGTAATAGCAAGATAGACACTTCACTTGTTGCCTCATTGTTACACTGTTTTTACATTGAAAATGTTGATACATTTTCAGGGAAATTTATCCTAAATTTAGCATAGAGGGGACATTCAAAAGTGGCTCCTAGATTTGGGCGACTCATGGCTATGGAGAACTCAGCTCTGCAGCTGAAACCAGTAGAATTCTACACTTGTTGAAGATCAGCCAGAAATCAAAGAAATTCTCCTCAGAGGCAATTTTCACTTTTGGGGATGAAACCAGGGTGTCTTGCAATTCGGGAACACAGGATGGCTTTTAAAATGTATTACATTCTTGTCTTCGTTTTCTAATGACGGGTAACCAGTTACCACAAATTTACCATGGTTTGCCTGGACCCCCTGTGTGGGGTCTCTCCAGGCTGCACTTATGATGTTTGCTGGGCTGCATTCTCCTCAGAGGCTTGATAAATATCGCATTCAGGTTGGCAGGACTCCTCTCCTAGGACTGTGTGACTGAGGCCCTGGCCTCCGACTGCTTGTTGAGTGGAGGCTTTCCCAAGGCCCTAGAGCCCACCCCAGTTCTCTGTCACATGCCCTCTCCATTGGAAGCCCTGGCAGAGCAGTTTCCTTCCTGCGGGCCAGGAAGAAAGCTTCTATTTCCTAATATGGTCCCGGTTCCCTTTTAAAGGCTTTACCTGATTAAGGTCAACGCAATAGTCTTCCTTTTGCTTAATTCAAAATGTCAGCTAATTTGTGATCTTAATCATCTGTAAAATCCCATCACTTATGCCTTCACATGTAATTTAATAAAGGAGTGAAAACTCATCATTTTGCCAAATAATGTAACCTGGACTTGGAATCAGAATACAGGGAGAGAATTCAATTGAATGTTTTTTTCAGGTTAAAATGGAATAGTTTTATTTTTGGACCTGCCCTCTTTTGGGGCTGTTCCTCTGCCATGTTTCAAACTCCTACTCATCCTTCATACCTCAACTTGGTGTCTTTCTCATCATCATCTCACATTTGAACGCCTCTAGGCCAGTGGTTCTCAACCTTGGCTACACATTAGAATCACCTGGGAATCTTTTTAAACTCCTGATTTCTGGGCCTCATCTTCCGGAAATTCTGTTTCTTTGTTATGGGGTGGGGCCACAACATTAGTAACAAGGAAACAGAATTTCCAGAGGGTGAGGCCCAGAAATCAGGATTTTAAAAAGATTCCCAGGTGATTCTAATGTGCAGCCAAGGTTAAGAACCACTGCTCTAGACCATTATTTATTCTGATAAAATTTGCTAATTTTACTTTGAAAAATTAATTGTAATTTCAGTTAAACACATGTGTGACTGTGTTTCATATATTTTGCTTTTAATTCAATTGTAGCTTGAGAGGAAGTGAGGGGAGACACCACACCAGCCTTGTTAATTGAATAGGTGAAAAGACCTGGACTGGATTGTATTCTCAGGAGTGTTATCCGGGAAAGAAAATGCTCAGTTTTCCAAGTGATGGTAGAAGCAATGGCTACTCAAAATCATGGGGAGTCTTCTTCTTTCCTCGGGGTTTCATCACTTCCTAAAAGGCATTTTTCAGTCTTCTAAAGCCTAATGTAGCTGATTGAGTCAGGAGTATAATTGTTAAAGTGTGACTCTGTTGTCTGCTTAACACCTAACTACATTCCAGGATATGAGGGCTGTATTCCTGCTTTTGCTATTAATTTTCTTTGTGGTCCAGAGCAAAATACTAGGCATTTCCAAGTATAACTTCATCCCTTTAGCAAAATGCTGACTTGGCTCGTTAGGGAAATAAAAGATTGTAATTTATTTCCATTTTTTTAAAAATGGTATTGAAATGCTAAACAATTACTTTCCTATGATGTAATATTGATCACAATCCAGCTATCTTATCGACTCAAAAACATACTGATTATTGATGGAAATTGTCCGCATGACTCTAATTCAATTAAACATTGCTATCATCAGCTTTATGGTAGAGCTGCTTTAATCACCAGCACTATTCACTGCTCGACAGTTTGAATACCCTGCACAGAGTTGTCCTGTGAGTGGGCTGCTCCCTAACTAAAAACAAGCCAGAAAATGATAGGCTTGATTGTAGGAAGAAGTAAACCACACACTCAAATTCCTCACTGGACTACTCCCAGGATGTGACATGTACGCAAAACATTTTAACTATTAAAGTGCTCTCTCCCAAATACACCAAGGAAACAAAAACTTGGCTGAAGATTGACCTTATGCTTCCCCAAGTCTCTATAGGCACACAATCCTTCTAAATGTAAGAGAGAACCATTACTTAGCAAACTGTATGCTAAATCGATTCAAATTGGATAAACTAGACTAGCTGATCTTACTTGTATTGTCTCATGTATCCAAGTTTGTTAACAAAAAATACAGTGTCAAAAATCATTGCTATTATATAAGAAAGCCAGAAAGTCCAATAATATTACAGGTGTATGACGTAATCATGGTAAAAAAAATAATATATTCTTGAGATGAACTCTTCCATGAACAATGCAATTGACTTACTTCAATGTTCAGAAAAAAATCAGATTTATCTTTGTGGATTTTTACAAGATTGAGGCCAAGTCACAGAAATTATAGAGAACCATATACTGCATCAATAAAAAGAAAGACTTCTTAATTACTTAAATGATCTAAGAATGAGGTAGGCTGGCTTATGGCATAGTGAATTCTGGCTCATGGGGAGTATAGGCCTGATGGCCACTGTGAGATAAAAATCTCATGGAGGCATAAGGTTCAATAGGGAATGTCTGGTAGCACCTCTACCTTAAAGGTCCCAAATGCAGGCAATAGTAATAAGTTCTGCCCCAGCTGATAACCACAGCCCGACTTTATCCTTAACCATTGCTGTTACCCACGGGACAGTTCAGGATAAGAGTCTCTAATGAGGCTGCAGTCAGGTGGCAGCTGGAGCTTCAGGGATCTGAAGGCTCAACTGGGGAGGAGAGTCCAATTTTAAGGAGGTTTTCTTGCATGGATGGCAAGTTGGTGCTGGCTCTTAACCACAAGAACCCGGTCCTCTAAATGTGGGCTTCTTGAGTGTCCTCCTGGCATGGAGCTCACCCTCAAGGTAAACAATCCAAAAGACCATGGAAGAAGCTGCCATATCTTTTGTAACTTAGCCTCAAAAGTCACATATGGCCACTTGAGTGAAGCTGGGAGGGAACTACACAATGGCATAGACATCAGGAGGCAAGGATTCTGTTCTAGGAAACCATGTTACATTTAGTTTGTATATTTTTGAAGTGTAATTTTGACTATTGTACCACCATCTTCCATACAACGAGGTCTCCTTCTCCCTCTCTCTCTCTCCACAATTATTTCAAATCTGACTGAGATGCCCAGTTCCTTTCTTTCCTTTCCCCGGTCAGTCTCCTCTTGACTTTACTTAATTCTCTAGCCGTCTGTACCACATGTTTCACTACACTGATGGTCATTCAGTTGTCACTGTATCAACTCTCCATCCTCCGTGGGTTTTCATAGCCCCTGAACAGAAAACTCCATCTCTGGATAATTTGTCTCTAAACCCCACCCCCGCTCATTCTTAGACTGGTTAGCACTCCTGAATAATATTACACAGACTAGCATGTCAGGGTTAGCTCTCAAACCACAATTTCCTCAGTGGATCCCTGGCCATCCTCCAGTGTATACCTCATGGAACCCTCTCCAATCCCTTATTTAAAACTGTTCTAAAATCCAGTCACTTTGCCCTTTGTATACTATCATACCTGCTCCAGCCCCATTCAGAAAAGCATCTCACCAATTTCACTAATGAAACAGAGGACTTAACAGCAATGTCCTAAACTTCTTCCACAGGGGCACCTACCCCGTTAGTTCCACAGTTTCTAATTATTTTTAAGTGCATTTGTATTGATTTTAGAGAAACAAAGGGAGAAGGAGACAGAGAAACATCAATGATGAGAGAGAATCATTGATCAGCTGCCTCCTGCTTGCCTCCTATTGGGGGTTGAGCACGCAACCCAGGCATGTGTTCTGACTGACAATCAAACCCTGACCTCTTGTTTAAAGGTCGATGCTTAACCACTGAGCACACAAGCCGGGGTAATTCCACAATTTCTAGCACCTGCTGTCATCACGCTGTTCAGTGAAGGTGGCTCTGCTTTAGACCATGGACCATCATCACATTATGATTGTGATGCACACTCCTCTGCCTCGTTGGGGACGTCACCCCATCAAGGGTCCCAACTTTGCATCAGCTGCCCTGCTTCCTCCTGTCAGCAGGTTCAAGTACATTTCTTGTCTTAGGAAAATTTCTCTACAATTCTTCTTCCTCCTTTTCCTACTGCTCAAAGCCTTTTCTTTAGTTTTCAGATGCTGGGGCCTTCATGCATTGTCTACTTTTCTTTTTAATCCACTTCTCCATCTTGGCAGTACAGCACATGCCCCATTACTCCAAGAAGCTGGTCCTGCCAAAAAGATATGAAAACGGCTACCCTGTCAAATGCCAGTGAACAGCATCAGTTACTTTTTCCTGAGCCCACTGCAGAATTGGACTTGAATAACCTCATTTTCTTTCCAAATATTTTTGCCCCTGAGCACCCAGATGACAAGGACACTATCCTCTCCTGAATGCTCTTCTCAATCTTGTTTGCAAGCGTCTCTTTCTTCACTTGTAATCCTGGGGCCTCATCCTGGCTTCCTCTCTCTATTCTTTTTCATGGGCAACAAAATGATCTCACTAACCCCTCCTGCAAACTACCACAGTATTGGCCCTGGATTTAAATATACGAGAGTTATGTTCCTTCATACCTAATTTATTTTAGAGCATAGATATTAAAATAATCTTTACATGCCCCATCATTGTAGAAACACATGTGAAGGTTAGTGAAAAATATTCAAAAATCCTATCTTAAATTTACTCACATTTTGTCATAACTGTTTAGTTACAGATTGATATTTTTAAATGTTATTTCCTAAAAATACCTGTAAGGTGAAAATGTTTAATACTTGTCATTTCTTTTTTCATTTTCAGTTATTTCCTCATAGAAATATAAGACATTTATTCCTATTTATATCCTTCCTAGTGGCATTGCAAACTTTGAAAATATCATAAAATTATACCTGAGACTTAAATTTTCCATTTAATACTTGTGCCAGAAGCTTTAGTATTCATATAACTTAATACTCTCAGTTCCTAAAAGATCATATATAGCTATCCTCTAGCTTGAAATTACTCCAAATCAATAGTTGGAAAAAATAAAAAAAGGTATTTTTAATTGATATTGAGGTAGAGGAAAAGTACTAAAGTTATTCTTCATAGCAATCAGAGGAAAATAAAATAGAAAAGGCTTGTTGAAATTACAACCCACTAAGTCTAAGTGTTGTCACTCAATCCAACTAGAAATGTTGTTTCAAAAAGAATTTTTCATTCTGTCTCAAATACTTTGAAGTAAAATATGTTTCAAATTTTAAATTATGCCAATATGGAGAAATTTTTGTAGGCCTTCTTTTTTTTATTCTTGGAGGACACTGTTTCATTACTTTCTATTTCCTTTTTATATAGGTAATACATTCCCATGATTCAAAACTCACCAAATAGAAATGCATATATTATAAACATTCTTTTTATACAGCTACATTTTATGGATGTAATCTGTTTACTTAAGCAGTTCCTGTTGAGAATATTTAGGTTGGTTCCCATATTTTACTATCACAAACGATCCTCAGTGAGAAACTTTGTACATACATTATTTTATATGTGTGCAAGAATATTGGTCACATACCCTTACACGTCAGATTGCTGTATCAAGTGATATATGCACTTACAATTCTGATAGCCCCAAGTTGCTGTCCATAGAAGTTGTGCCATTTTACAACTTTACCTATAATGTCTGAGCAGCTGGCTTATTTTGAAAAACAAAGTTTGCTCTCCCATAGCAAGTTTCTCACAGTCTCCACTTCCAAAAGATCGCAGCAAACTCAGTTCACATGGTGACAACTCTCAGACCCTGTGGCTTGCATACAGCTGCTGTGAGAGTACACAGAGCCAATTCCAACATGACAGCTTTGAATTTCCTCACTATCCCACCATGTGGCATATGGCTGCACCAAAATGGTACTGGGACAGTTTCCTCAGCTTGTTGCCCTTTCTAGTGGGAGGTGAAATCTAAACCTCTTTGGAGGAGACCAGATTGCCATTTCTTGTTGAGTATGGCTGGAGTATCTGGGGCAGGGGTGGGCAAACTTTTTGACTCGAGGGCCACAATGGGTTCTTAAACTGGACCGGAGGGCCGGAACAAAAGCATGGATGGAGTGTTTGTGTGAACTAATATAAATTCAAAGTAAACATCATTACATAAAAGGGTACGGTCTTTTTTTTCAATAGTTTTATTCATTTCAAACGGCCCAGATCCGGCCCGCGGGCCGTAGTTTGCCCACGGCTGATCTGGGGGATGAGATGACAGAAAGTGCTGCAGGTGTAACTGTCCACGAGTTATGATACAGCCCTCATGGTATCTTTCCAAGAGTCTCTATTTTTCTCGCTCACTTCCTGTTTCAGTGCATCAGCAATTGGTTCTTAAGGAAATCTGATGTCAATGAAAGAAATGGGTTTTTTGTTGTTGTTGTTTCTTAATGTTCAATTACCTCTGAACTTTTATTGGCTTCCCACTTCCCCACCTCCCACAAGGGATGTCCCACGTCTAAAGAAAGAATTAAAAAAATGCAAATTAGGGAAAGTTAAAGGGGACTAAGTCCCTATAATAAAGTTAATACAGAAGCAATTTATTACAGGTGGATTAGGAATAGCATTATGAACTTCTAAGAAGCTTTAACAGAGAAGTAAATAAAATCTGTTTTATAATGCAAAGTGGCCATAAGAGAGAAAGATAATTTATTTAGTAGAAACACTTCTATTTCTGGTATTTAATTCTGGTAATCTTTCCTCCCAAGGTTCTCAGCAGCGAATAAAGTGCCTGGTGAGATCTCCACACTGAACACTGGTGTGAGCTGCTCCCGCCTATGGATAACCAATGCTTGTGCTTTGTTTTATGATTGCAACATGCCCTAGGCACCAACCAGCAAGAAGCTGGGGGCGCGGGGGGAGGGAAGAGATTTTACTTAGGGGTCTTGGAAACTGCATAGCACATCTGGAGTTAAACAGCAAGATCATATTAAAGAGAGAGAAAGCAGGCCTGAGGTTATTTTAATTGGGTTTGAGGATGGAGGCTTAGGGTTTCCCAGGCTCACTCTTTATTGGTGAATTTAAAATAAAAGCGTGGGAATTAAAGCTTGAGAAGAGAAAAAAATAAGCAGCTCATATAACCAGTTTAAAATCAACCAAAATCTCTAAATCCAAGTTGGGGGCAGGGCATGGCCTGGCTCTTTATCTAGTCCTGTGTCTGGCCTTGGTTTATTGATAGCTGTCTTTGAAGTGGATGTCTCAGCAAGCACATCAGTCCTATCAAATCCTGCTTTACCAGGGCATCATCGATCCCCAAAAGGTTAAGCACATTCATGAAGTCACTGAAACAAGTTATTTGTTAGGAGGTTCCTCAAAAGACTGAATCAATTAATAGGTTTACAGCTTCCAGGAGGCAGTGCACAATAATTCATGGTTGCCCGTATTCTCTGGACCCCAGACTCCTGTCTTTGGGAAGCCACTGGGACAATAGTTTTCTGTGGAGCAATAAGGGAAAGGCTTCTCTAGGGAATGACCCCTGGAAGACAATCCCCTCGCCCCATCTGCAGAGAGGCTGTGGTAGTGATTGCGCTTCAGTAGGGCTTCCTGTTGGGAAAGCAATGGATGCCTGTGCCTGAAGTGACTGACAGGGCCCTTCCTATTCGCAAGAACCCCCTACAGACAGAATTTTTTAATGAGAAACCCTGTCAGGGACAGGGAATGAGTTCTGGAACAGCAGACCCAACCGCCACCCACGTGGCCAGCAGAGGGCCTTCAGGTTCTTGCTGGGTCATTGCCTGTAATCACAGTGTTCCTTCTTCACCTGCGTGGCTTCCAACTGACTTTGAAGCCCAAGTCAATTACCCTTCCCTCTCCGTGCGTCAGCCACTTCCTATTATAAAATAGTTATTTTTCAGGCAGAATAGAAGCCTGTGTTCCTCTCCTCATCTAAATTCTCCTTTCTGCTGTGTGCTGCAGCCCAAAGAGTAGGACACGATAGGGTGCAACCACCTTACAAGGCAGGCAGCCGGGTAGAATGAAAACAGTTCTAGTTAAGGCTATAAATAAGCTCTCACCATAGATGAAAGCAGCGGGAACTGCTTAACCGAAAGGCACGAGGTTGGGCAGGTGGAACACCCTGCACAGGGAACAGGGGCCATGTAGGTGGCGGAAGGACGGGGGAGGGCAGAGACCTTGTTTATCCCCAGCAGGTTGCACTGCCTTTGACTCAGTCTCAACCTTCTGTTTTGAAATAAATGATAAATACAAAGCCCTGAGAGTTTTCCAGCAGAAGCCTCAGGCTCAGCGCCTGCTGAATTCTGTGGGATATGAAAGAAATCTATTTTTGAATACAATTGCCAGAGCAAGTTTTAGTTAGTTTGCCTAAAAGTACAATTTGTCTTGATAGACTAAAAAGATATGGCCGGCGATGATAATTTCCCAGGTAATCAATGCAGAAAGAGGAATCATGAAACTGGGAAGTCACCAAACGTGAATATTAATGTTAAAACCCAGGCAACCTTCTGGCTTTAGTTATCATAAAATGGCAGGCAATTGAGTGAAGAGAGAAACCTTTACTCAGGAATTTGACATGGCTCAGGGACATTCAAAATGGCCATTGCAAAAATATGCCCACAAGGAATCACACCCTTCTAGAAAATATCCTGACATTTAAAAACACACACATATATTTAATATATAAAATTCAAGCCATATTTCAGAACCTAAATTAAAAAGCACTTGTGTGTGTGTGTGTCCACCATCTGGAAATCCCCCCTGACCTCCACTGCTCCTGCCACGCCCTCTGCAGGTAATTCCCTTACATTGGCTCAGGTTCCTAATTCTGCATATGGCCATCCTCATGCCTTCAATCATCATAAAGCAATTCATTGTATGCGGACATACTTATATATTCTTACATATTTATGCCAGACTCTCCACCTCTAGCAAACAATTTCTCATATTGGAATTAGGGGGAGAAAGAAAAAGAAAGAGAGAGGGAGACAAAGTGTGTATGGATAATGTGTATGACATTTAGAGCATTTCAAACATACCTCCGTGTGCTGGAATACAAACACCAAATCAATTATGAATTGCAGTTAAGGCTGAGTCTCGTCTTCCTCAAACTGGGAATTTACCACTAAGCTAAACAAATATTATTCTCCAGAGACAGTAGTGAGGGCTAGGCTACCCAAAACCTGCAGCCTTTCTGAATGATAAAAATAAAAAGATTACCAATCTGGGCCTAGGAGACTTAAACTTACAAATTCAAATTTAAATATATCAGGTCCCTCCCCCCCTTTTTTCCTTTGAATTGTAGTGAAACATTTTACAGGAATTCAAGATTGCTCTTACCCCCATAAAGGTGACTGCCGCCGAAACCGGTTTGGCTCAGTGGATAGAGCGTCAGCCTGCGGATTGGAAGGTCCCAGGTTCGATTCCGGTCAAGGGCATGTACCTGGGTTGCGGGCACATTCCCAGTGGGGGCTGTGCAGGAGGCAACTGATTGATGTTTCTCTCTCATCGATGTTTCTACGTCTCTATCTCTCTCCCTTCCTCTCTGTAAAAAATCAATAAAATATATTTTTTAAAAAGGTGACTGCCAAGAACTACACCCAGCGTTGAGTGAAGAAAAGGTTAAGCTAAAACCCCTAATCCTCTCTGAGTGAGATCACATGGAATCCATTTCCTGCTTTGTCCCATTGGTGCTTCAGGTGTGGAAGCTGACTGATGATGTTGGTGCTTCTAAGAAACGTCACTCTCCTGCTTCGGGGCCGCCCTCACCCCAAAGGCGACCTCCTTGGTGAGTTTCCAGGGTTTCTGAGGAGGCTGTGCTGTCCTCCCCTAAACCTCCCATTTCTTGATTCTCTGAATCCTTAACTGTTTTAGCTCTGTCATCTTATAATTTACCAACTTTACCAATGTTGTTTGAATTATTCCCAAAAGTTGGGGTAGGAACTGGCAATGTTTAGTGAATATTCCTGTCTTTGAGTATGTCCCATCCCTTTAAGATTGCATTTTTAATAAATAGGACAAGAGCTGGAGTTCAACTGGACTTTTGACTGAGGGTGTGTCAGACAGAGTGGAGTGAGTCAAAGGAAGAGAACATGGACACATAAAATAGCAGGATACAATTTTTCCCGATTGAAAATGTGTTTGGAAGCTAGCTCTGGATGCTTTCTAGAACTTCACTGGGGAAAACAGGTGAAATATGCTCATAAATTAATTCAAAAGGCGATCTTCTAATCAGATTGAGAAAGGGGTTGAACTTCCTTCTCAGCATTACTCATATGGAAAGAGTAAACATGCTTTTGGTCATAATTGCCCACTTGGCAGATACTTCCTACAGTCACTTATTCCTTTGATGGGGCCTTTCGCCATTTGGGACTGATATCTGGCATTCTGTTTGCTCAAGTGGTCTTAGGTGTCATTTCAGCAGAGTCTAGCAGCTGGGAATCATAATAAGGGAATGCTTTTTCATCCTAATTTTGATTTTGAAGCAATTGGAAAACGACCTTCTCATTTGAATGCATTGTTCTCTGATGCTGCTAAACCTAATACTTGATAACCTTCTTAATGAGCAAATTTGATAGAGCAATTATTAACAACCTTTGGTCAGCACTGACATTAAGAGGAAGTAAGATGAGATAGAAAACCAATAGTAATTACAGTCTGTGTCAAATGTCACTAATCCAAAGGGAAACAAGTAATGAATTAATTAAGAGATTTTACTCTAAGTAGGTGCAAAAGACCTGCCCTTAACTGCAGAATAAAAATAAATAAAGACCTTTTACAATCCTTGGACAATGTTAGGACACAAGCTTCATTCTCCAGCCCTGGCTTCCTGATGTTTCCATTATATAACGATATTTTAAAAAATTATTTTATCTTCTTAAACTTTTCTTTTTTCTTTGCTTAATAAGATTATATAGGTTTCATGATACATGATCTGTCTATTACATTGTGTGCATACCACCCAAAGTCAAGTCACCAACTGAATGAGAGAAGGTATTTGCAAACAACATCTCTGGCAAGAGGATAATATCCAAAATATATAAAGAACTCATGCAACCCAATACCAAACAAGCCAACTTTTTAAAGTAGAGTTCATAGCTGTTTTGATTACCCCTTCTATTTCAGTGTGAAGCAACATTGGCTCTGTTACGTAGGATTTAATTTAGTGTGGGTGGTTTTGTAAATCCATCGAGTACTTGGGCAAGGAACCAATTTAGTTATTTTCTCCTTTGGGAGAATATGGCATGCTGCAGTGATAATTGGAGATGCTCAGCTTCGAATAGTCCTTATTCTCTATGCTGAGAGACTAACCATGTTTGGTAGTTGTTTTATGTTGTGTCTAAAAAAGATGCAGAGGGAGGAGGTGTCAGTTCTAAGGGAGGGAAGTATAACTCGTTCAGGGGATGGGGATTTCAATATGTAGGCGTGGTAGTGATGACCAGCTGGAGTGCTGTTGGCATATTGGGAAGTATATTCTTCATTGTAGAGTACTGTTTCTCACATTGTAGGAGTTCAATAAACCTACCTTTCCCTGGAATAGCATAGTGTGTCCCACTCAGGCATTATAGGAACCAAAATAATCTCTGCACATTCCCATGTATCCCACAGAGGAGCAGTGTTAACCATATTTGGGACTGAGGTTCTTGGTGGGACCAGGCCATGTAGATCTTTAGACCATGTTGGTTGCAGCGGTTCTCAACCTGTGGGTCGTGACCATTGGAAAACACATATAGCGTATCAGATATTTACATTACAATTCATAACAGCAGCGAAATTACAGTTATGAAGTAGCAATGAAAATAATTTTATGGTTGGGGGTCACCACAACATGAGGAACTGTATTACAGGGTCGCGGCATTAGGAAGGTTGAGAACCACTGGTTTAGAGTGTCTGGTAGAGATCTGATACCACAGGCTATATGGTATTTTATTTAAAAGGGTGCACACAGCTCATGGCTGCATGTGTTTGGGTGAGAGCCAATGTTCACAGGCTGCCACAAAGGTGTAGAGCCAAGCTGGCCTGGGCCCACCACAGATCATCTATTCTCAGTAAACCCGCAATGGCACTTGGGTATTGGCAAATGGGTATGTCTTGAAGGTGATCATAATAGTGAGGATGCGAGCTGTCACTTGACTTTGAACTATGAGGCCAAGGCATTAGGTCTTAAGGAGCCTGAATAGATATTGGTGGCCCATGAGGGCTTAATAGGCAGGTGCACCAGCTTCCCTCTGGCACCTGGGACCCGGGCTTCCCTCGCAGCCCTGGCTTCATCCAGAAGGTTGTCGGAAAGGACGTCTGGTCTAATTAGCATATTATCCTTTTATTATTATAGATTTGCAATGTGCAGTAGAGACAAGACTCTCGTCTTGTTTCTTTGTTTCCCCCGGGGCAGTTTATCCATGTCTGCAGCATCATGGGTTCCAGCCTATTCCTGACCGCAGCGAGGAGCAGCTCAGTCCTCAGGGTTAACTGATCAGACCCTCTCCCCTCCTTAAATCACATGTCTGAAGCTGAATCTGGCTTCTCCCACTAGCCCCTCATTTGCCAATTGCCACCATTTCCTCTATCCGTGTCAGGATCTGCACATTTACCAGGGTTTGCTTTCTTTGGAGTCACTTCTGATTCACCATTTCTCTGTACTCTCCATCTCTCCAGAGAGTTCTTCATCCTCTCTCTACCTTTTATAATTTCTTCTCCTGCCACCACCATCCAATAGTCATCCTGATCACTACAAGTGCCTCCCCCCCCATTTTGTCATTATTCCCCCAGCTTCCCTGCCCTCAGCCTTCTTCCTCCCTTCCCCTAATTTACATCTGTCCCACCTGCTGCAGCCAGGTTTTGATCCACTTTGACCACCCCAGGTTTTCCAGGTTTACAAAATGTCAAGGGAGTTAGGACCATTTACAAGACAGTTCCAGCACTTCCTCCCATCTTTCTTCCCTACCTCTTCCTTCCACCAGATCTCTGCTTCAGGCTCATTGATTAATTCGTGGACCTCAAAATATTCTAGGTACTTTGGGGTTTGTTCTATTCTCTAGTATTTAGTGTCTTTCTTCTCCTATAATTTTTGCACTTGATCTTATTCACACTTGGCAAGGCTATCCATTTCTCACAGCCTAGATTTTACCAGCCGTTCATCCTCCTATTCTGAACACTGCATTACTGTCTGCCCCATTAACAGGACCTTTTCAATCATGTCCTTGTGTTTTCAGAGCTTCCATAAAACCTTGGATGAGCTTTTCTGCATCATCAGATGGTGTGTGTGAGAGAGATCAAGTTATATTTCACACACTTCCCAGCCCCAACCCCACTGTTATCCTGGAACTGTTTGCTCCCCTGATCTAAACCTTTTCTATAGTCACTGTTTCATCCTTGAGGGAGTGAGTATTTGGGGCCTATACATGGGTTGACCACTAAGTTTTGCCCTGATGTTTTGGATCATAATTATCTCGGAAACCTCCCACTCATTATTGATTTTTTGCAGATGTAAATCTCAGTTCGGATACCTTGCTCCCTGGAATAAGATTTACAGTAATTATGTTCTTAGGAATTAATTAATAAGCTGATAACCTGGCCTCCCCTGCACTTAGTTTCTTGGGAGTTGGCCTCATATTTTGTCTGCAAACTCCTCACCACACATTCTCTGGAAAAGATTTTCCTGCTACTCTCTTTCCCACCCCTTCTGTTTCCTCCAGACTTTGGAGAGGACCATGAGCAGAGGGCAGGGTTTACTTTCTCCTGCTCCATGTTTCACCCTCCTGTCTCTACCTTTCTTCTTGACACCTGCACTGTTCACTGCTCCAATTAATATCTCCATCCCTCTGGTCAAAGCAGGAGAAAGGGTTTTGCCATGTCTGTTCAAATGCTGCAGCTGTGTGCTCTCTGCACATCATTCCCAACAGTCTGCACATTACTCAATCACTTGCCCACTGAGAACATCAGGAACAGTATTTTGAAAAGATACTGGTAAGACATGCTAGAGATGAAGGGTTGTTTCTTTGAATGGGAAATTGTTGTCCTGGGCACAGTGACGATCTGAGCTGGGTCAATAACCACGCAGCACTGGTGGTTAAATATGGTTAACTGCCCTCTGCTCATGGGCCTCCGGAAAGTTTGGAAGAAACAGAAGTTTTAACCACACATTACTGAGTGTGAAGATATGCCAATTACTGGTTGTGTCCACAAAAGTGGTAGTCGTGGTTTGCTTTTTGTTTGTTTTTTTGGTGTGTGTGTGTGTGTGTGTGTGTGTGTGTGTGTGTGTGTGTGTGCAGAGAGAGAGACACACAGAGAGAAGAAGAAAGGACCCGCAGTTCTGTACTCCTAACAAGGGCTGCTCCTTCTGCCTAATCACCCTCCTCCCTTTACCTGGGCAACCTCTCCTCATATTTTAGGCAGATCAAGGGTCACAGACCCCAAAGCCTGTCCACCCAAGCCTTAGATGGTGTCATATCCCAAATATACTGCAGTACCCTCTGCACACGCTGTCATCACATGGTCTGAAAACCTGCTTATTGGTCTCTCCGCCTTAGTTGATTGACCAACTTGAAGGCATAAATTTCATTTTATTTGTCTTAAAAAATGCACAGTCTTACTCTGTGTAAATATCATAATCCTTCATTAAATGTTTCATCACTGAGGAAACATATAGAAAAACAAGGAGAAAAGAGACTGGTGAAAAGGAACTTTCATTATGGGGGGAAAACCAAATATTGAGGGAATTCCTGGGGGCATCTATAAACCCCAACATCCCCAGAGCAATAAGATTAATTCCTAGTTCATCAAGAAAGAGAAGAACTGCAGGGCAGTTGGAAGAACCCAGCCCATCTCTACAACCAGGGAGGGGGAAATTCTCACTGTCCCCTTTAAGTTATAAAATTTTCAGACTCCTTGTGTGAGAAGAAATTGTTGATCTAAGTGAAGTTCACCTTAATTTGTCTTGTTACTTTTATATCAGTTGCATGAGCTTAATTTAAGTGAGTACACCATTTTAAAATTTCTTACTATTCTGCAAGTAAAATGTCATTAAATAGTTCCATTGTGTTATAGTCTAAATGGTTGCAAATTGATGGAAACCTGTCCATGGCTTGGCTAATACCTTAATGCCCAGTCACCTACCTGTACCATCACCTACAATAAGACTGTATGGTGACCGGGGTGGAAATGGGAGTAGGTGGTGGTTTAGACACTGCCTATCATCCTTGGCCTACTGGGACCCATCCCTATTGTAGGCTTTTAACTTCCAGTCTGCTCCCTCCCCCACTAATAGTTGACATTCTTCTGTTCAATGCAAATTCTAGAAAAATTATCTCTATTTAATGGATAAGAAAGCTGAGGCAATGACCTACTTCAATTTCCCCTAGACAGAGCAAGGACTAGGAAATGTCACTTTTATCCTCTCGTTCCTATGTGCATTTGTCTACAGGGCCACCAAGGGTCTAGCGGCCATTCATCTGCTGAGCTCTAATTTCCCAGGATGAAGTTCTTGACACTGAGTAGATGGTTAAAGAATAATTACTTCTTCCAAGTCAATGAAGCAAAACCCATTAGTCTACATTAATCAAAACTGGCCTTTTAAATAAACTATCTTCAACCATCTATATTTCTGGTATAGAATGGCCAATGGCCATGAAATGATTTTGTGAGAATATATTTAAAAATCAGGTATGTCAATATTTACTTTTCAGTTTACCAAGGATTCCCACTGTGGCTTCTCTCTAGCTCCTATGCTGATGTCTTTAGCACTAGTGGGATTGAATATTATATTTGGAACTAAATTATTGTTGAAGAATGAAATGAACTGATTATGAGCTGCATTTGAACAAAAATCAGTTTGTACTCAACTAACTATAACATTTTACAAATGAATGGCATTCAAACAGGGCCAGCCTCAGGTGCCTCAGTAGCTGAGCCCTATCTGCTTTTGAGGTTGTATAATTTCTGCAAACTAAGGAATTTAGAATTATAATTAAAATAAAAATTTATATTAATCCATAGATTTTTATGATAAAAACTCTAAATAAATTATAAACACAGATAGTGACACACACAGTCTATGTACAGAATTCTGTATACACACGCACACTATATGATCACTTAGTTGGTTACTTGCACATGCATTCACATGCATGAACCTATATTCATACATGATGGACTATTAAATGAAAGTTATTATGGAAAACTAAAAAGAATATAAAAGTAAAATTGCAGATATGACAACAATAACACCAAAATGACGACACCTAAAATTAAATTCAATTGACCATTCTGCGTTGGCTTTAACACTAAAGGACATGGACCTGGGAGGTCTGTCTTCACCTGGGAGGCTCTCACATTTATCAATCAGCCCCTGTGAGGACCAAACACTGATATGCCCTTTTCTTTCTTGCCCTTTTTAACTCAAATCTACATTTCACAGAAAATAATCCAACTTAATAGCTTCTTATGGGAGATATATCTAGATTTATGCATTTACTAATAGAGTAGGTCAAATGGAAATTTAATCTAATATACATTTATGGAGAAAGAATAAGAACAGGCATATTCATTATTTCTGTTTATCCCCAACCCAGCCAAGCTGATGTTATTTTGAGATCTCTACAACTGAATGTTGTTGGTTTTGTTTTTTTAAAAAAAGAGCATTAAGTAAAATGGATCTTGCATCATATTTAATGCTTATGCTAATGTGCTTCTTGATTCTAATCTACTATAAATTCATTGCAATTAAGTGGTCGAATTATTTAATGTGATTTTGCCTGTCTGAGTCTATTATCATTTGTCCACAAGAAGCTGTCTGGCAAATACTAAGAATGTATATTGCTGACAGGCAAATAGATTTCCTTTCTAGCAAAGTGCAATATGTAATTTAAATAATCTGATCATGCAAAATCCCATTAAATATATAGAAAATCATCTTCTTGGTCAGGAGCAGCTGAATTTCCACTATAAAAATATGTTAGCTCTTGCCCTGGCCTGCTGGCTCAATTGGTTGGAGAATCTTCCCATAGACCAAAGGATTGTGGGTTCAATTCCCAGTCAGGGCACATACCTAGGTTACGGGTTCAATCCCCATGTATGGGAGACAACTGATTGATATTTCTCTCTCACGTCAATGTCTGTCTCTCTCTCTCTCTCTCCTTTTCTCTCTAAGCATATCCTCAGGTGAGGATTAAAATAATAATAATAATAAATAATAATAATAATAATAAGTCAACTCTCTGCCACATAACACTTTTTTTAGCTTGAAAAATAGAAATGTATTATTTTTATCAGCATTACCTACTTTTGTTTGTTAGATTCTAGTATGTGTCCTACATTTGTCCACAACTGACTCTTTAACATTAAAATCAACAAAGCAGACCACAGGGGTCTTTCCTTCTACCAGAAGCTGGCCTCCCTTCTCTCACCTCTCTATTTTGTATGTGTTAACATCCCAGAGACCATTTTGAACTCAAATCATTCATTAGTTACTAAAAGCAGATACATTGGCTTTTAGCATACGGAGTTCTATTTAGGAAACGTACCTTTGATTCTAGAATGCTCAAGTGGGAAATCTGTATATGGCCCCATTTACCAGATACAAACACTGAAGTCAAGAGTCAGTAAATGACTTGCTCATGTGTAGAAAACAGCAGCTATGAATATTTATAATAATAAAAGAATAATATGCTAATTAGACCAGACATCCTTCCAGACATCCTCTGGGACGAAGCCAGAGCTGAGAGGGAAGCCCAGGTCCCAGCTGCTAGAGGGAAGCCAGTACCAGCAGCCCGGGGAATGAAGGTCTATTCTTGTACAAATTTCATGCTTTGGGCCTCTAGTTTAGTATAAGTTTCTTCCTTGGACTGCCTCTTTATGGCTTAACCGAGTAGCACAATTTACTTGTCCTTCACCATTATTCCTGCCAAATAGATAACCAGTGCAGACCTCCTCCCCCTTGAGGGTGGCCTACCATGGGAGAGACCTCCAGGGCCTCAGAGGGCTGTGATCACTAGCCTCAGAAGTGGTTCTTATAGCACCTAGGCTTGAGACCAATGTCAGCTCATTCTGTTGTTTCCCCGCCATGAACACTTTCTATGCTTTAGGTCCTTGATATTCTTCACCAGTCCCAGTGATACTTCCAATGGGAAGCGCACAGGAGCATCTTGCTGAGTCCCCTACTACAACTACAGAACCACATCTATCTCCTGAATATCAAATCCCCTTAAAGGACCTCATCCCAAACTCTCCACACGAGACAGGCACAACAGGCTCTCATCACATTCCTTCATTCAGGGAATAGTAATGTAATGCTAAGTTATATAGTTATATAATAGTTATATAATGGTAAAGTAGCTAGTAAATGCTAAACCTCTTCAAATATAAATTTAAACAATTTTTTAAAAAGATTCCATCTCATTACTGATAACTGAAAAATATTAAAGATCCAGTAACTACCAGTGATAGAGAGGAGGGGAAGAACCCCAACCACGGTTGTGAATACCTACAAGTGTTGGTAGTATAGTCACTTTATAAATGGGTTGGTGTTATATTATCAAGTTGAAGAAGAGCAAACCCTACAACCCAACCTATACAGATACTCTGTACTTACACCCCTGCACAAGGACACATGCTCAACACAATCATCTTAGCATTGGGGAAGCAAAAACAGACAAAAATGAGAAATGACCCAATTATCAGTAAAATACGAAAAATAAATTGTGTTTATTTCTTCATATATTAAATTCTATAGAGGGGTGGTTATAGCTATACACCTCTACATAAAAAATTTCACAAATGTAGTATAGAGTGTGTAAAGCAAATTCCAGGAGAGTACGTACATAAAGTTCAAAAACCTGCAACGTATTTTGTTTAGCTATAAAGCTACACAGATACATGTTTATATTATTACTATGTATGGACTATTAAAAAATGACACGAGAAACATATAACTCCATAAGTATGTCTGTTCCTTCCTGAGGCAGGAAGGGTAATGAGACTGGGAAGGAGCACAGAGGTCCTCTGAGGTAGGATTTTCCATGTAGCAGCTTGAGTGGGTGGTGTGGGAGCATTTATTGTGTTATTACATTAGTTGTGTATGTAATTTATGTAAATTACTTTTTATTCATGAAGCATTTTATAATGAAAATGGGGACTGGAAGAAGAGAAACCAATATAAGATCTTTTAGAATAAAAAATGCTAAATTAATCAATAAATAGCTAAGGAAATACAGAGACTATGCACATCTCATTACTCATAACAAAACACATCGAGTCTCTCCTTTCTCTGCATCTTGTTTGTTGTTGTTGTTGCTGTTGTAAATTAAAATTACTTATTGCTTAAAATTTTTACTCTATTTTATTTTGTTTTCAAAAAACCCAAATTCTATTTTTATTATAAACTTTTTTGGCTTAAAAGCAATTTACATATAACATATTAGTTTCAAGTACATAACATACTGATTCAATATTTGAATATATCACAAACGATCACTACAATTAGTCTAGTTAATATTCATTACCACACATAAGTGCAAAATTTATCTTATCATAAGAACTTTTCAGATCTACTCTTGTAGTAACTTTCAAATATGCAATACAGTACTAACTTTATATAGCTGTCATGCTGTATATTACATCCCCATAATTATCCTATCTAATAATAGACAAACATGGTAATTAACCATACCTCCAACACGCTTCCCATTGGCTAATCAGGGCAATATGCAAATTAACTGCCAACCAAGATGGCGGCCGGCAGCCAGGCAGCTGAAGCAAACAGGAGGCTTGCTTGCTCCAGTGATGGAGGAAGCCAAGGTTCCCCGCCTGCCGCTGTAGGCCTCTGAGCTGCACTCTAAGAAACAATGTTACAATTATAGAAGCTAAACAAACCCCAGAAACCTGCTTTCAGCCAGCCGGGCCTCAGAGCTGGAGCTGCAACACTGTTTCAATTATAGAAGCCAAACAAAGCCCAGATACCTGCTTTCAGCAGCTGAGGTCTCAGAGCTGGAGCCACCCGGCCTCTATCCGATATAGTAAAAGGGTAATATGGAAACTGACCCTAGCAGCAGAAAGACTGGGAATGACTGGTCACTATGACACACACGGACCACCAGGGGGCAGACGCTCAATGCAGGAGCTGCCCTCTGGTGGTCAGGGCACTCTCACATGGGAGGAGCTCTGCTCAGCCACAAGCCAGGCTGATTGCTGCCAATACAGTAGTGGTGGTGAGAGGCTCTCCTGCCTCCTCAGCAGCACTCAGGATGTCTGACTGCAGGTTAGACCTGCTCCCCGAGGGCTGCCGGGCTGCCAGAGGGATGTCTGATTGCCATCTTAGGCCCAATCCCCCAGGGAGTGGGCCTAAGCCAGCAGGTGGTATCCCCTGACGGGTCCCAGACTGCGAGAGGGCACAGACCAGGCTGAGGGACCTCCCTCCCTTCCAAGTGCACAAATTTTTGTGTACCGGGCCTCTAGTTTATTTTATAACTAGAATTTGTTCAATTTGACCCCCTTCCCCTATTTTTCCCACCATCTCTCCCTCACCTGTGGAAACCACCAATCTGTTCTCTGTATTTATGATCTTGGTTTAATATTTAAATTTTAGTATTTTTAAAATTAGATCCTATGATATTTGTCTTTTTCTATTTGACTTATTTCACTTACCATAATGCCCTCAAGATCCATCCATGTCACACATGGCAAGTTTCATTCCTTTTTATGACTGAAAAATATTCAAGTGTGTGTGTGTGTGTGTGTGTGTGTGTATACATCACATTTTCTTTGTCCATTTATCCATGTATCTTGTTATTATAATGATAAATTTCCATCTAAATATGTTACCAAAAAGGTAAAGACTATGTACTACTATTTGTAATACTTTAAGTAATAAAATAAAACTTTTTAAAAAAGGTAAAGAAAATTTTCATAATATTGTAAGGTTAGTTTTAGTATTTTGAAAATCTGTCCTAAAGACCAGAAGTGTTGACTTGTAACATCATGGTTATCAAGCAAACTAGCCAAAATTTTCATCACAGAGAAGTGTGTGTGTTCTCTTAAATTTATAAGCTTCCTGCTTTGAAGGTCATTTTTTAATCACCAGCCATCTGCTAATTAATAATAAAGAATAACTGTTTGGGGTGGCAAACACAAAATACAATATACAGATGATGTATTGTACAATTGTATACATGAAATCTGTATAATTTTATTAACCAATAAATTCAATTAAAAAAATCTTCCTTTGCTCAGAAAAAAACCTCCACTCTTTTAAAATGAATTTTAAAAGCTTATTAATAGTCATTTACATCTTTATAAAGAGTTAGTTTTCAAAAATAAATAAGTATCTATACCCTATTAACTGCAAAATACAATGCTAACTCTTGATCTTGAGAGCCATGACCTGATATTTTCCTGTTTACCTACTTAATTATTTTCTTTTTGCCACCCCTTCATAGAATATAAGCGTCCTTGGAGGAGATTTCTGCTGTAGACAGCTTTTTGAATAGTATCTAGCTCCTAGTGAGCCTTGATAAATATTTGCTGAATACATAAATGAAAACCCCTTCAAAGATTGTATAGGCAGCAGGCATACATCACAACAAAGGAGTCAAGCAAAGCCCAAGTTTGAGCTTGCTTCTCACAGAGAGATTTTTCAAAATTATTATCTGCTCGAGTTTCGATGAATTCCCTAGTTCCTCTTGACCTTCCCTCTATGAATAAAAGATGATGTTTCTGATGTTCTTAAGTTGAAGGACCATCATTTTTACATTAACTTCCTTAATAGTCAATGGCTATTATCTTTGTGCCAAATATCAGGCAGTATATTTTTATAGATATTGCTGCAAGGATGCTAGAGACCTCCAGTCATGAATCCTCACAGATTATTGCATCAATATTTTCCTACAAAATCCTACTTAGTTTTTCTTCAGTGAATGTCTTTGGGTTCTTTATTACCAGGTTCAGAGAAAACCGCATTAGCTTTTGAGTCACACCTGAGTGCAGCAGGTCTACCTTGCTCACCCCCTGTTCAGATGATGGCCAATGACCCATGACTAGTTTGAGAGACATCACAGGTAAGAGAAATCACAAAGGACTACCATAAAGGGCATTAAAATAAATCAAAATAGACATTTTAAAATGCTTTTGCCAGACAAATGGCAGGCGTCATCTTGGCTGAACAAAGCGCCTGCCCTGGGAGTTTGAAGCCATTGAGCAGGTAAATAAGCAGGATGAGAATGGAAATTGTCAATACAGAAAAGGCTGAGCTATTAAAATGGCAAGTTGAGAAGAGTTCAGGATTAGAAATCAGGTGCTGGATAAACTAGTCATGAAACAGGATAGTGTGTCCAATTTGATGAGTTCAGACAAATGCATACACCCATGATACCATCCCCACAATCAAAGTACTAAATGTAGCATGGGCATATGCATATGCCCAAACACTTCAAATTGTATACATTACACATGTGCAGGTTTTTTGTGTATCAATTTTTAACCAATGGTCATTGATGCCACTTCAATGCCAACAGGGATCCCCAAGAAAACTTTATTCAGTTCAAAAGAGCTTGTGATTCAGCACAGCTGTAAAAACAGCATGGCTGTGAGGCAGCCAGGTCCCATGGCTAGACTGCTAGGTTCTGATACTCTCTGGTCCGCTGTGCTCAGCTCCAAGGAGACATCTTCAGGGTTTCAGCTCAGCCAGAGAAACACAGTCTTCAGTTTTCTGTGGAAAGGGAATGTGTGCTCCCCAAGCCAGAAGGGAGCTGGCTTCTATAAACAGAATTCCCTGTCCTTCCTCCTTAATTGGCCCTTTCTCATGCAAATGAGACTCCAAATCTTCACAGTTTGATTGGCCCAAAAGGCACTTTTCTGATTGGTCAGAAGTAAGCTGCTCTGATTGGTTAATGAAGATGTGAATGGGATATAGCTGCATGGCTCTGAGTGGATGGGAAAAGCCTCAATTCTTTCATTTAAATAGGATTACAGGACCTCCTTTGTAAAGGCTGGCTCAGCGGAAATATAGTGCAGGCAGGCAGGTCAGTGGAGAGGCTGCTAGTTCAGTGCAGGCTTCTCCCTGAAGTTTCTTTCCATGAGAGGCCCCTGTTTATTAAAATTTAAGCCCAAGTAGCCACAGGAGCCATTCTAAGTAAGGCTCTTTCTTCTCAGAGTGGTTTTCTTTCTTCTCTAAGGTGATTTTCTCTGACCCTGGTAATAAAGAATCCATACAATTATACCTCAATAAAGCTGTAAAAAAAAAGATTTTAGCATAAAACAACTCTGTTGAAATGTACACTAAAGTAAAGGAAAATATTTCATTACCTTACAAAATGTGAAATCCAAAATCAGGCAAGAATAGTACAAAGAAAAAAAGAACTTACATAAGCCTTTTGCACTTGTTTTTGTTTTTGTTTTTAATCCTCACCAAGAATATGTTTTTATTGATGGGAGTGCAAAATAATACAGGTACTTTGGAAAACAGTTCAGAGGTTTCTTATAAAACTAAGCATATTCTTTTTTTAAATATATTTTATTGATTTTTTTTTTTACAGAGTGGAAGGGAGAGGGATAGAGAGTTAGGAACATCGATGAAAGAGAAACATCGATCAGCTGCCTCCTGCACACCTCCTACTGGGGATGTGCCCGCAACCAAGGTACATGCACTTGACCCGAATCGAACCCAGGACCTTTCAGTCCACAGGCTGACACTCTATCCACTGAGTCAAACCAGTCAGGGCTAAGCATATTCTTATTATATGACCCAGCACTCACTCTTCTTGGCATTTATCCAAAGGAGCTGAAAATTTGTGTTTATACAAAAACCTATACTTGGATGTTAATTGCACAATCTTAGAAGCAGCAACAATGTCTGTTAGTAGGTGAATGGATAAATAAATTGTGATGCATTCAGACAATGGAATATTATTCAGCACTAAAAAGAAATGAGCCATCAAAAGACATGGAGAAAACTTAAATACATGTTATTAAGAGAAAGATGCCAATCTGAAAAGGCTACCTACTCCACGATTCCAACTTTGTGACATTCTGGGAAAGACAAAACTATAGACAGAAAAAAATCAGTAGCTGCCAAAAGTTGGAGAGGAGAGAGAGGGATGATTAAGTAGAGCACAGAGAATTTTTAAGGCAGTGAAAATACTCTGTATAATACAATTATGATAGATACATATCATTATATATTTGCCCAAACCCATGAAATATACAAAACCAAGAGTGAACCCTAATGTTAACTATGGACTTTGACTGATTAAAATGTGTCAATGTAGGTTCATCAGCTGCAACAGATGTACCCCTCTAGTGAGTAATGTTTTTAATGGAAGAATCTATGTATGTGTGAGGGGAGGGTATATAGGAAATCTCTGTACTTACCCCCAATTTTCAGCAAAAATCCATTGCTCTAAAAAGAATAAAGTATCAATAGAAAATGCACTAAAAGACTTGCTAAGTTTTCTCTCAGTAAGAGTAAAACGAAATGGCATCACAATAATTGTTTCTGAGTAGTGTTTTCAGTTTTTACTACATTTGAAAATATCATATGATGGGCCCTTTTAAATTACAATATTATGATCAGTACTGAGGCTATTCATGGTCATGGCCATCAAATCGAACTTCTATAACAATTCTTTATTTTATTGTTGGCATTTTTTCTGTTCAATTTTTACAGCGCTGTTAGAGAGAAATCTCTAACAGCAGTTGGTTTTACCTACTCTCTACTGAGTGTCTTGTTTTGCTAACTGCTTTGTATACTTGATCTCCAAAGCTACTTTGTGTTTTACTCATTCTGTCTCAATGTCTGAGGATAATGGCTTGAACTCCTGCTTCTCCAGAACAATGTTAAAACCCAAATCTGCCAGAACCCACACAGGTGTTCTGAGGACAGCTCACCATATTTTAACATTATAGTCCTGTACAATTTTCAGGTCTGGCATACATTGCCCACTTTTATTAAAACAAAAATGTTTGCAGAGCAGTAATCCCTTGCCTAATATGTGGACTTTCATTCCTTGTTACTGCTCTACCTTATGTGTCTCAAAATATATCATATATCAGCCTAATTTTATTTGTTCAGTAGCTACTGATTCTTTGCATTCTACTCTCTATGCCTATAACACTATTTGTTTCAACAAAGCATGTATACCCTGAGAGTATTGATTTATGTGCAGACACATTTTGCATATTATTTAATCAGTTTAATACTGGGGAATAATACCAATACATTGAAGTACCTAAATAAAGATGTACTTTGATATTAATTATCATTGATGCAAGATATTATTAGATAGAAAGAACAACCATGTTTAAATAGTCTTATTTAAATATAAGTGTGATTATGCCTAGAAAATATTAATAGCGTTTACCTGTGGGAAATGGAATTAGAGTAGTTTTTCCTTCCTCTTTATGATGTTCTGCATTAAGAAAGATATCCTATTGGGGAAATCCAAGTAAGGTTGAGGGTGACTTTGGGAATTAAGAATCTTTAAACCAGTGATTCTCAACCTTCCTAATGCCGCCACCCTTTAATACAGTTCCTCATGTTGTGGTGACCCCCAATTTCATTGTTACAAATTGAACATAATTAAAGCATAGTGATTAATCACAAAAACAATATGTAATTATATATGTGTTTTCCGATGGTCTTAGGCGACACTTGTGAAAGGGTCGTTCAACCCCCAAAGGGGTCGCGACCCACAGGTTGAGAACCGCTGCTTTAAACTATATGACCTACTTCCATGCGTCAGAAGGAGTCAGACTGGTTCCTCTGTTCAGGGTCTCAGCAGAATGCAATCACAGTGTCTGTCGGGATTGACATCCCACCTGAGGCTCAAGGTCCTCTTCCAAGCTCACATGGTTCCTTGCAGTTGTAGGAATGAAGCTGTAGGCTGCTCCCCACCCCCTGCCCTACCATGTGGCACTCTCCATAAAATGAAACTTTCCTTCTTCAAGGCTAGCAGGGAAGACAGAGTCTTCTGCGGATTCTAGCCTTTCTTCAAGACCTTCATTTGAAGGGTTCCCCTGGTCAGGCCAGGCCTCCCCAGAGTAATCTCCCTTCTGATGAGCTCAATGTCAACTGAGTTTACGATCCTAATTACATCTGCAAAATGCCTTTGCCTTTTTGGAGTGATACCGCATCATCCTCACTGGTGCTGCACTCCATCAAAAGGAGAGGATTATACATGGAGTTTACATGATGTAGTGGGAATGTTGGAGTCATCACAGGATTCTGTCTATAGCACCTAACAATATGACTGTTGTCTTTTTTATTTTTCAGAGAGGGAGGGAGAGGGAGAGAGAGAGTTAGAAACATCAATGATGAGAGAGAATCATTGATCAGCTGCCTCCTGCATGTCCCACACTGGGGATTGAGCCTGTAACTTGGGGTGTGCCCTGACCGGGAATGAAACTGTGACCTTCCTGGTTCATAGGTCAATGCTCAACCACGCTGGTCAGGCTAAAAAAAATATTATTGTTGACATTTAAATATAACTAAATGAGATACTGCACTTAAAGTTTGCAATATAGTACTTCAGCATACTGGACTTAACCATTAAGCCAACATCTCTCCTCTTGGGCTCTAGCCAGTCCAAGGTCTGAGAGGTCTCCTTAGCATTTTTTTCCCATGCTGACCACAGCCAGCTGTCTGGATCTGAGGAGCATGTAGGGTCTTTGATGGACAGACACAGATCTCTACCTTTAAAAAAAAAATTATCTTTAACTGTTGAAAGTTTCCTACTTTTTCAATCATTCTGTGAAATAGATTCTGGGATGGATCCAGACATGGTCATTCCTATCTTCAAAGCCCATGACCAGGGTCTGGTTGGGGCCAGGCTCTCTCTTCTATCTAGGCAAATCACCATAGGTCTAGCCACAGAGACCCTGAAACACCACCCCTGGGAGAAGAAAGCAATGCATCCTGGAAGCTTATCAAGGAGCCTGCCCAGCAGAACAATTTCTGTTCTGCTGGATTTTGAGAATTTTGATCATTAGGATTCTTGCAATAGGTTACTGAGGTTATCTAGTCACTAGATACTAGTGCACTATCAAGTCTCTTTTTCAGACATAAATGGTTTCTTCAAAGACATATGTAGCTCAAACATTTCAATAAAGTCATCACAGCCATTTGAAAGCAAGTGAGACTCACTCCAGAACATAGATCAAACTTACAAAGTGAAAAGGAGCCAACCACAGACATTTGAATGGGGTTAAAACCTGCTTTAGACTATGCATACTTTTGAATTTTATTCCCTCACCTTGCACAGAGCAGCTGTCAGTATAAAGCCACACATTTTATTTTACATTTGAGTCACATAAGGTTTCCATAAACTTTGTATCATCCTTAAGACTTCAGTGCCCCCATTAACTGAACCCACAGGCACATAGGCTTGGGGTCTACAGAGAATTTGCCCTTCCCTGCTCTTAATTAACATCACATCCCTGGGCAAAAGAGGTAGTCCTGACTCTGGCTCAGGTAGACCTGGCCTCAGGCCTGCTTTTCTTGTTCCAGGGCCTCCTGCAAGTCCTTTCATTCCTTTGAGCATCAGTTTCTACATTTACATAATACTGCAACCATTTGATGATTATGCAAGTGTTTAATATGGATCTGACTACATTCAACAGAGAGAAACCTTCTGTGGCCTTTCTGCTGTCTAGTCTCGCGTTTTGCACAGCAGTTTTGTGGACTCACATCCCTTTCTGTCCTA
The DNA here is from genome assembly GCF_000327345.1 of Myotis davidii. Lineage (NCBI taxonomy): Eukaryota > Metazoa > Chordata > Mammalia > Chiroptera > Vespertilionidae > Myotis > Myotis davidii. The sequence goes on along the minus strand of NW_006294876.1, from coordinate 6,891,877 downwards.
TGTGTGATGTACTTGGTGTCAGGAAAGCATTAGTAGCAACTGGTACACCTGGGATGTCTGCATTTAAAATACATTAAAGACAATAGCAACTTCTATTCTCCATAGATTTTCTTTAATTCCAACTATCAGCATGTTTAATTGGAAAGAGCATTTGAGGATATATTAAATAGCATAGGGCTTAAGAGATTCTGGCACTATTGGGAGTATTACTCTAAAATTATCATATGGTTTCATTTTGTTTTTTAAACCTTGTTATGGTGTTGTGACAACCAGATCACTATGAATCAGTCTAGTCTTTCTATGTATGTTCTCACTATTTAATATAACATCTGCCCTGGCATCTTCTAATCAAAACATAGAGTTTTCTTAAGGGATATCACAAGTGAAAAGGAGTTTAGCCAGCCTTTCTCACCTCATTTTGTGCAAATGCATTAAATTAAAATAAGAGCTCTGGAAAAGTTAAGATATGGAATCATCTACTCCATTGTTGAGCAAATTAAAATTTAACAATTAGAGATATTCTGTAGCTGCCAGGTATTAAATGAATTTCCTTCCTATCAGTCTTTACATGTGGTCCAGCCCTTGTCTGCTATGTATTCAGTCTCTCTCAGTGAAGACTATGGAACCTCCAAAAGCACGGAAATGGGCTCTGACATGTATGTCACAGACTCTGGGTTAATCACTTTCCCCAGTTCACCGTGGCTGCTCCAAACTATGTTTTGCAAATTGATGAGCTGAGATTTCAGAACTTCTCTTATCCTGGTTTGAAAATGTTGCCTGGAAAAGCGTTTTCTCTGAAAAGAGTTTATTATTAACCCTTGTTTGTTTATGACAAAGGAAACAAATACAAATGCTACATTTACTGAGAGATTGAAACGATGGCAGACAAAGTATTTCCTCTGCCCTTTGAGATGTTGATAAATTTCACCTATAATGTTTTAATGCAAAACAACAAAATCCAGTTTTGTCCCCGAAGAACAAACTTTCTTCACTTCTATGGGGGAAAATTAAGTGGATATGTGCATTCCAACTTACATTTGCCACAACACCTGAAATTCTTCATTCCATCATCAGTGACTAAGTAATTCCCCCCTTGACTGTAGGCATAGCGGGTCATTGCTTCTTTTGCTGACTCTCATACCCATACGCTTTGTTTACATCACAGACACATTGAAGCTCACCCTCTTGGCATTTTGATCAAATATTTGACCCCAGGACTTGAGGGTGCTCATTACTGGCTTTCTTCTGTCTGTTTCTGCGAGCTGTGTCTCCAGAGAAGACGCTGCGGCCCTGGCTGAAGCTTTCCTGGGCCTGTGCACTGCGATGTGGCAGTGACCCAAGGCTCACCTCCCTGAGCTGGGATCCTGCCTTCAAGGGTGTGATCAAAAAGAACGTATCAGCATCCTGCATTCTATACGCCCACTAAACACCGGGTTCACTCCTGACTCCCACACCATCAATCATGATTTGGAATTCTGTCCTGCTGTCTTTTTTTAGGACAGACTGTTTGTAACTGGAAAAATACTGGAGAAGGGTAGCAATGCTAGTTTCAGGCTTCACAAGGACAAGAATCTGATAATCCCTGGAGAGTGGTATTTGAGACAGGCCTTAAACATGAGATGGATTTTAATAGGCAGAGAGGGAAAAGGGAGCAGTCAGTATTCCACGAAAAAAAAAAAAAAAAAAAAGAATGGAATGAGCAGAGGCAGAGGCAGAAAAGTGGAGATTTGTTGGTTTTATTAAGTTGTAGGTAATATGGAGGGTGAGTTATATGAAGAGATTCTCATCTATCGAATATTTTATGTGGCTTTAATGTTGGAACACTTCACACCTGCTATTGCGGGTTCCAGTGAGCTTTCAGACTTAAACAGAAGCACTAAGAATCACAATTTGATTCTTATTTTGTATATTACTTTTATTGAGGTGAAACTTTATACATTGAAATGCACATTTTAACAGCTCAGTTTGGTAATTGGACTCAGACATGTAATGCACATTCTTGCTCTGATATAGACACTTGTACCTTCTCAGAAATTGTTTTCCTGCCTCCACCCCACCCCCAGCCCCCGGTCAATCCTGACCACTCAGAGAGGCAACCACCATTCCCATTGTTTCATCTGGATTAGATCTATATCACTAAACCCATACAATGTGGATTTTTTTGTGTGTGTGTACAGCAATTTTCACTCAACATTTTTTATATGAAATGTGTCCACACTATTTTCCATATAAGAATTTTTGTAATTGCTTAGTAGTAATTCATTAATTAATATATCACAATGTGTTCATCAAGTCTCCTGTTAATGGGTTGTTTTCAATTTGAGGTATTATAACTTAACTGATCATTTTGTAGAATATTTTCCAAGTATTAATATACTGATTAAGAGGTTCATCCATGTTTTTATGTGTGCCTGCAGAAGTTAGTTCTTTTTGTATTGTTGAGTAGGATGTCATTGTATTAATATACTACCCATTTTTATTTATGCACCACTTGATGGACATCAGGGTTGTTTTGGGGTTTTTACTACACTACAGATATTATGAATATTCACATGCAGGTCTAATTCTGGCTATTTTCATTTCTCCTGGGTAAATACTGAGGAGTGGGGTGTTTGGGTATCATAAGCATATGGGAAGTATGACTAACTTTGTGAGCAATTTCCAAACTGTTCTCCCAAACTGTCTGTATCCTTATGCATTTCCATCACCAATGCATGAGAGTTCCTGCTGTCTCTGGCCCTCACCAGCACAGGAAGTGGTCAGTCCTAATTATAGCTATTCTAATGGGGTGCATAATGGTATCTTATTGTGGTTTTAATTTGTATTTTTCTGAAAACTAATGATGCTGATTATCTTTTCATATGCTTATTGACTGAGATGTTTGAGTTGGTTTATATTCAAGGCATCAAGGAAAGTATTTTGTTTTGCTTATAGCCTTTTTAATTTACACATAATTATAAGACAATGGAAAGCATCATATTTCTCAGAACCCTCAGAGTAGTGTATGTGTTTGCAAATTAGCCAGTTGCTTATCAATAAGCCTGTTGGTTTGGGGTGAGACCCCAAAGGGAAGGTTCAATAAGGTGCCTGCACTGCCTTCTTAGCAGTGTGGTTCCCATCTGTTGCCATCTCCCCAGCATTGGGGAAGAGAGGTGTTTTTCTGTATGCTGAAAGAACTGAGTAGGTATAACTGGGCACTCTGTGAGGCCAGAGGGTGAGAGGAGGATGAGATGTGGGTGCTTAGAGAGAGAGCATGAGGAGAATGTAATCAACCTAGAAATGCACCATTGCAATGCTTAATTTCATGTGTCAATGTGGACGGTGTTTTGGGGTAGATTACTATTTGGTGAATTTGGGGTAAACCAGATTGCTGGTCCTCATCAATCAGTTAAAAGCCGGAATAAAACAAACAAACAAAAGAAACCTGGACCCTCCAGGCTTCATCTGCATCATGGGATCTCCATACTGCTGGTCCCAACTTCAGATTTTGAATTTCCCATCCTATATGAAATATAGAGAGAGAGAGAGAGAGAGAGAGAGATAAAGATATATAATTACACATAGATTTAGAAATATCTGATATATCTATTCATTATACCTATATTTATATCTATATGTTCTCGAGAGAAACAGAACCAATACAACTCCTGTATAATGATATAGAGACCTGCCTAATACAACTTCTTACATCCTCCTTCAGGGAAGAACTGTTGCCCAGCTGCAAAGTGTGTGCATGGCAGAGTGACAATCTATCAGTTCCCAACAGGTTTAAGTTGAAGTAAAAGGAATGTTTGATCATCTGTCTAAACTTATTACACTCTCTAAATTGTCCTGATGGATGCTCTGGTGTCTCAGCTAATTTGCCTCATTTTTACTCCTGCCACAGGCATGTAATAGCTCTAATATTAATTATAGATTAGTAGGGTAGATTACAGAAAAGGTCTCTAATTCAGTAAGGGTATGGCAAAGTGTCTCAGTCACTTGAAAGCATGTGATTTTTCCCCCAGAAAACCATAAATACTTAGGGAAGAAAAGAGACTTTTAGAGCAAAATGTATGTCAAAGTTTTTAGGGCTGAAAAATAGCAACAAGAAAAGAGCATTTATATAGCAGACTTTATTTCCAAAGGGAAAGGTACATAATAAGATTAGGAAAAACTGGGAGTGAGGATCAAAATAGGGATTTGTTCAGTATTTAGAATAAAAACATCCTTTAATTTCTGATGCTTTTCCCCTCTGTTGCTATTTCTAGTCATACTCTAGTACGCATACCCTCATATAAGTGGAGTCATGCAGAATTTATCTTTCTCTGATTGCTTTATTTCACTTAGCATAATGTCCTCAAGGCCCTTCCATGTTGTGACACATTAAGAATTTCTTTTTTAACACTAAACAATATTCCACTGTATGTATATACCACACAACTTTCAACAATTGAGCTGACTGGTGTTAAGGGCAGGGATTGGGGACAGGAGTCAAAGAAAAACACTATATACTCAGATGACCTCAGCCAAAAAATGTCCTGAGACAATCAGAGTAAATGCAAACAAAAAAACAAAAAACAGCCATTCAAATAGAATAGACTTAGAGGAAAAAAATATAAGAAAGCCTGAATAAAATATTTTCCCCAATGTAACAGAAAATCATTCTGATTTTCATTTGATATTACATTTCCAGTATACTACAAAAATGTAGCTCATGTTCATATGGAGGCTTTTGATTCTATAGTGTAAGTTGAGAGGTGATGGTCAAGCTATTGAACATTTTTTTTTTGCCACATATCCTAGAGCAGAGGCCAACACCCATTCTTTGAGGTAGATAATAAAGAAATGGAAAATTATGAGATTAAGTTCTGAATTGTGCTTCTCACCTAC